>NC_053392.1:460380313-460606766 GCF_905171765.1 Bufo bufo | reverse complement strand
TAGTGATCTCATCAAATGGCCGCAGAAGTCTGCATGCATCGTGCATGAGCAGCCACTGGCGCTGTTGAAAAAAAAACCAAGCTCCCCAGAACCTGTCCTGCTGCAGAGTTTGCACAGGTAGTCGTTAACGGCAAGACATCCATGGCACCCCTGGGTATTTGGCAACGAATCACTGCACGACTAAGTTCAGGACGTGTGCATGCACGGCACGCGTGTCATTTTGCCCTCTTTCAGCGTGCTCAGAAGATTGGCACTGTTGTCGCACACCACTTTACCAACTGTCAAATTGAGCGGGGTTAGCCACTGATCGGCCAGTGACCGCAGAGCTGAAGCAGTACAGGAACGTTGTGGCTCTTGGCTTCCATGCACAACAGCCGCAGCATAGCATGGCAACGTCTCACCTGGCATGTC
Organism: Bufo bufo; assembly: GCF_905171765.1. Taxonomy (NCBI): domain Eukaryota; kingdom Metazoa; phylum Chordata; class Amphibia; order Anura; family Bufonidae; genus Bufo; species Bufo bufo. The sequence goes on along the minus strand of NC_053392.1, from coordinate 460,606,355 downwards.
GAATAGATTCTGGGGAGCTTGGGGGTGCAGTGGAAGAGGCGGTAGCAGTGGAAAAGGAGGAGTCAGCCGAGGAGGAGACGGAGTAGGAGGAGGAGAAGAAGAGGCAGGCCTGCATGCAATCCGTAGCGATAACACCAAATCCACACGGGTTGCCACCGGGTTACATGCTTGATGGCTGTCAGAAGGTTCACCCAGTGGGCAGTAAAAGTTATGTACCTTCCCTGCCCGTGTTTGCTAGACCATGTGTCTGTGACCAGATATATCTTGGCACCGACACTGTGTGCCAGAGATATATTCTATTGCCGCTGAATGTGGCCATATAGCTCTGGGATGCCCTTCTGGGAGAAATATTTCCTTTCGGGGACCTTCCATTGCGGTGTGCCAATGACCACAAATTTTCTAAAGGCCTCCGAGTCCATCAGTTTATATGGCAGTAGTTGTCAGGCAAGCCATTCTGACAAGACAGCGGTCAGCCATTGGGCAAGAGAGTTATCCGGCATCGTCAACTTTTTACGCTCGAACATTTGGGCCATGGAAGCCTGCCTTCTGCCAGATGAACGCAATGATGGCACGGTGGAAGGTGGAGTGGAGGACAAATGGGAGGAGAGAGGAGAAGAGGCAGGACGTGGAGCACTGGGAGTGTGGCTTTGTGGGCTCTGACGGCGTTGCTCCCACTTCTTAAGGCGGTCGTCCCTAGGTGAGTGTTGGGCTTACCGCGACTTGCGTTGACAGCACAGGCTGCAGATGGCAACACTATTGTCAGCAGCTGACACGTTAAAAAAAGCCCACATGTGCCGGTGTCCTAGGAGTGCAAGATGTGACCGTGCATGGTGGATGGCTCCCTCCAGATACATTTGCAGTCTGCTTTTTGCCTCCTGTGCCACTGCGAGTTCTGCCTGCTTCTCCTCCTTCTCCACCCCTATATGCTGCTCCGTCTCTCCCTCTGAACTCCCCTCCTCTTCTTCTCTTGTGGGCACCCACGTGACGTCTATCGACACGTCATCATCGTCGCCTTCACCACCACTGACATTAGAGATCTCGTAGTAGGCAGCAACAGCGGGAACCACTCTTCTTAGGCTGATCTGGGTACTGTCGTCAGACCGCTGGGTGGCGGCCATTGCTACCTCCTCTTCCTGATCCGATGCCAAGAATGGCTGCGCATCGGTAAGGTCTGTGAATGGATGGGAAAATAATTCCTCTGACTCGAGCGGAGGGGCTATGGTGGTGGTGGTGGTGGTGTCTTTGGGGGTGCACACAGCAGAGAGTGAAGAGGTTGCAGTTAGAGAGGATGAGGAGGGTGCACAAGCTGAAGGCTGAGTGAGCCACTCAACCAACTCTGGTGCGTCCTTTGAAGTAATCACACACACCAGTCCCTAGAGAAGAGCCGTATTTGTGGAAGCAGGTATATCGCAGGCCTCAATCAGTATTTGGTGGAAGCTGGTATATCACACCCCTCAATCAGTATTTTGTGGAAGCCGAGATATAGAACCCCTTAATCAGTATTTTGTAGAAGCAGGTATATCGCACCCCTCAATCAGTATTTTGTGGAAGCTGGTATATCACACCCCTCAATCAGTATTTTGTGGAAGCAGGGATATAGAACCCCTTAATCAGTATTTTGGAGAAGCAGGTATATCGCACCCCTTAATCAGTATTTTGTGGAAGCAAGGTATATCGCACCCCTCAATCAGTATTTTGCAAAAGCAGGTATATAGAACCTCTTAATCAATATTTTGTAGAAGCAGGTATATCGCACCCCTCAATCAGTATTTTGTGGAAGCTGGTTTATCACACCCCTCAATCAGTATTTTGTGGAAGCCGGGATATAGAACCCCTTAATCAGTATTTTGTAGAAGCAGGTATATCGCACCCCTCAATCAGTATTTTGTGGAAGCAGGTATATCGCACCCCTCAATCAGTATTTAGCAAAAGCAGGTATATAGAACCCCTTAGTAACATAGTAACATAGTACATAAGGCCGAAAAAAGACATTTGTCCATCCAGTCCGGCCTGTCATCCTGCAAGTTGATCCAGAGGAAGGCAAAAAAAAACCTGTGAGGTAGAAGCCAATTTTCCTCACTTTAGGGGAATAAAAAATTCCTTCCCGACTCCAATCAGGCAATCAGAATATCTCCCTGGATCAACGACCCCTCTCTAGTAGCTATAGCCTGTAATATTATTACACTCCAGAAATACATCCAGGCCCCTCTTGAATTCCTTTAATGTACTTAATCAATATTTTGTAGAAGCAGGTATATTCCACCCCTCAATGAGTATTTTTTGGAAGCCGGTGTATCGCAGACCTCAATCAATATTTGGTGGAAGCAGGTATATCGCACTCCTCAATCAGAATTTTGCGGAAGCAGATATATATAACCCCTAATCAGTATTTTGTAGAAGCAGGTATATCCCACCCCTCAATCAGTATTTTGTGGAAGCAGGTATATCAAACCCCTTACATAGTAACATAGTATATAAGGCCGAAAAAAGACATTTGTCCATCCAGTTTGGCCTGTTATTGTAAGTTGATCCAGAGGAAGGCAAAAATAAAACTGTGAGGTAGAAGCCAATTTTCCCCACTTAAAGGGGTTGTCCAAGTTATATTTATTGATGACCTATCCTCAGGATAGGTCATCAATATCAGATCGGCTGGGGTCTGACACCCGTCACCCCTGCCAATTAGCTGTTTGAAGAGAAGGCACGCGCCATGCCAGCGCCGCCTCCTCTTCACTGTTGACCTTCTCACCGTTGTATCTGCAGCGGTGAGCAGGTGTAATTACACCCAAGCCGTCCCATTCATTTCAATGGTACGGATCGCTACTATACAAGTGTATAGCTGATCGGTGGGGTTGCCAGGTGTCGGACCCCAGCCGATCTGATATTGATGACCTATCCTGAGGATAGGTCATCAATAAAATATAACTTGGACAACCCCTTTAAGGGGAAAAATATTCCTTCCCGACTGCATTCAGGCAATCAGATAACTCCCTGGATCAACGACCCCTCTCTAATAGCTATTGCCTTTGTAAAAGGGGAATATTAATTACAAATGTTTATGCAAATATCAATCATTAATATTCATAAATAGGAGGAGCCGTCTACCGATGACTCCGCCTATTTATACCTTTATATTAAAAACACTACTTTCACTTTGCCTTACGCTAATCACTAAACTAGCTGCATGTGCCTTACTGAACTCACTATCGCTAATAACCACACGTTACACAGATAGTTACAAATAAAACAAGATATTTATTAATACCTATAGTACACTACGCACACAACACACTAACAATACAGTACTATAAATACAGCACTAAACTACACTACACGATTTCCAAATTCCACCCACAAAAATATCTGGGTAGGGGATTGGTGGTAACTGAAGGGTAGGGATACAGAATGCTGGGGTACAGGGGAATAGTAGGGGTAAATGGTAGGAACAGGGGTACAGGGATAAGGGTATATCAGGGAGAGTGGGTAGAGGTAGGGGTTATGAGGGGTACAGCAGGGATAGTGGGGGTTAGGATCAGGGAGAGTGATGGTCATGGTGGGATGGTGGAGAGGGTAGATCGTTGGTGGGATAGGGGTATGAGGCACAGGGTAAACTAAGGGTTAATCGTTGGTGGGATAGTGGTATGGGGCACAGGGTAAAATAAGGGTTAATCGTTGGTGGAATAGTGGATACTCAGCCCATCCAGGGTATGCTCGTTGTCCAAGGGGGTTCCTCTGTGGGGGGCGGCTCGGCTCATCCGCCCAGTGCAGGGGCCGCCGGATATATACGGGCGCGCGCCACCATCAGGGACACGTGTGCCGGCGCAGTGATATGACGTCACTGCGCCAGCCCGCGCGTCCCCGAACGAGCGCATCGGGCCGCGCCACTTGCTAACAGGCGGGAGAAGCCTTTGATCTCCCGCCTGTAGCATTTTGCATTCCGGGCAGCGCAATGGTAATCGTGCTGCCGGAATGCGCATAATAGAAGGAGGGGAGGTTTCTCCCTTCCTTCTATCATGCATAATTATCTCCAGCAGCGCTGGAGATAATTAAAACAAAGGACTCCGATTCTGTTGAATCTGAGTTCTTTGTAGTCATCAGGATGACCGGACCTTTGTCCGGTCATTCTGATGCAATCAACCAGATTACATCAGTGTGAATGCTTGGGGCACATTCACACCGATGCACCTGGTTTCAGGTAATGGGGCCTATGGATATGGGGGATTTAGTGATGAGAAGGGGACATAAATATATATATAAATATGGGACATATGAGGGGGCACACATTCCCCACAGGGGCCATGATGAGCCCCTGTGGACCACCAAGGGCAGATGTGCGCAGATGCTGGGCACATCTGCGCACATCATCCTATAATGTGCCTATTAATGCCTGCATATATATATATATATATACACACACATATATATGTATATATATATACACACATATGCATGCATATATCTCAACCCATCCTCAACAGCCTGTAATATTATTACACTCCAGAAATACATCTAGGCCCAACTTGAACTCTTTTAGTGAACTTACCATCACCACCTCTTTAGGCAGAGAGTTCCATAGTCTCACTGCTCTTACCGTAAAGAATCCTCTTCTATGTTCAAAACTTCTTTCCTCGAGGTGCAGAGGATGTCCCCTTGTCACAGTCACAGTCCTGGGGATAAATAGATGATGGGAGAGATCTCTGTACTGACCCCTGATATATTTATACATAGTAATTAAATGTCCCCTCAGTCATCTTTTTTCTAAAGTGAATAACCCTAATTTTGATAATCTTTCAGGGTACCTTAATTCCCTCATTCCGTAATTACTTTAGTTGCCCTCCTCTGAACCCTTTCCAGCTCTGCTATGTCTGCCTTGATCACAGGAGCCCAGAACTGTACACAGTACTCCATGTGTGGTCTGCCAGTGATTTGTAAAGTGGTAGAACTATGTTCTCAATACGGGCATCTATGCCTCTTTTGATGCAACCCATTATCTTATTGGCCTTGGCAGCAGCTGCCTGACACTGGTTTTTACAGCTTAGTTTGCTGTTGACTAAAATTCCTAGGTCCTTTTCCATGTCAGTGTTACCCAATGTTTTACCATTTAGTATGTACGGGTGACTTGTATTATTCCTACCCATGTGCATAACCTTACATTTGTCAGTGTTAAACCTCATCTGCCACTTCTCTGCCCAAGCCTCGCATCTATCCAGATCCATTTGTAGCAGTATATTGTCCTCTGTCCTTACTGTGCAAGCCTTCTACAAGATCATTAATAAATAATATATTGAAGAGGATAGAGCCCAGTACTGAGCCCTGAGGTACTCCACTAGTGACAGTGACCCAATCTGAGTGTGTACCATTAATACCCACCCTCTGTTTTCTATTACTGAGACAGTTATCCACATACTGTAATGACCGGCGTCACGCACAGGGAGGGAAAAGGGAAAGCCCTGCCCAAGGGAGAGGGAAAGGTGGTGACCCCTGACTCACCTTGCGGCTGGCACCTGACTGCCCTGACGTCCCTAGACGGGTTCCTCACTCGTGCGGCGATCACGTGCCTAAACCCTGGCTTTCCCTAAATTGAGCCCTAGATATTGAACGGGCCGGTGGGATCGCTAGTCCGCACCACTGACTCTAAGAGGGAAACACCAGGGAGAGGACAGACAATACAGACAAACACATACACCCAGGTGGGCGACCACAGCAGACCACAAAGGTCCAACAGGGATCCGGAGGGTAGCGTTCTGGACCAACAACCAGAGAACGCAGCAACACAGCTCCAGAGGGTCAGAATAGATGTCCAGGCAGGAAGCTCTATATCTGGCAACCAGAGAAGTGTAAGAGGGGAATATAAGGAGGTTGGGAGTGCTGGACAAGGAACAGCTGAGGAGAAGGAGCTACGGATCCCTGAGTGAGCCAAAAAGGGTTGCAAAGCAAACCCAGAAAGCTACCATAAGGAAACAGCCCTATCTTACATAGAGCGCGCAGCCAACCGCTGTGACTTCCTGACCCCGGGTATAACAGAGTCAGGCGTGGTTCTTGAGACCCTCGTGACACATACAGACATTTTCTCCCAGTCCGAGCATTCTCATTTTATATACTAACCTTTTATGTAGTACAGTGTCAAATGATTTGGAGAAGTCCAGATAAACGACATCCATTGATTCGCTGCTGTCAAGTCTAGAACTTACCTCCTCATAGAAACTGACTAAATTAGTTTGACATGACCGTTCCCTCATGAAGCCATGCTGATATGGCGTTATTTGCTTATTTTCATTAAGGTGCTCCAAGATAGCATCTCTTAGAAAACTTTCAGTTTATCCACGACAGATGTTAAACTTACCAGCCTATAGTTTCCTGGCTCTGATTTTGGGCTCTTTTTGAATATTGGCACCATATTTCCTATGCGTCAATCCTGTGGAACACTCGCTGTCAGTATAGAGTCCTTAAATACCAGAAATAAGGGTCTGGCTATGACATTACTTGATTCTCTTAGAATATGGGGGGAGGGGGGTGCCATCTGATCCTGGCAATTTGTCTATTTTAATCATTTTAAAACGCCGCTGTACTTTTTCCTGGGTCAGACAGGACACTTTTAATGAGGAATTTACTTTTACATTTTGCATTTCATCTGACAGTTTATTTTCTTCAGTGAATACAGTGGAGTAAAAAATATTTAATAGCTTTGCTTTCTCCTCATTGCTCTCTGCAACTTCCCCCATCACTCTGTAAAGGGCCGATACCTTCAGATTTATACTTTTTACCATTTATATAATTGAAGAACATTTTAGGGTTAGTTTTACTCTCTTTGGCATTTAATCTCGGTCCCTAGTTTGGCCGCTTTTATTTGTTTTTTACATATCCTATTTTTTTCCTTATAATTTTTCAGTGCTTCCTCGCTACCCTCCTGTTTTAGTGATTTAAATGCTTTCTTTTTGTCATTTATTGCCTTGTTTACATTTATCCACATTGGTTTCTTCTTGTTCCTTAACCTTTTATTCCCATAAGGTATGTATCTCTCTCAATTAGATTTTAGGTTACTTTTAAAAATATCCCATTTTGTGGCTGTATTTTTATTTTTGAGGACTTTGTCCCAGTTAGTTCGGCCTAATGCCTCTCTTAGTTGGCTAAATTTTGCATTTTTGAAGTTTGGTATTTTTGTTCCTCCCTGAAGAAACACTCTTTTGAATGATAATTGGAAGGTTATTACTTTATGGTCACTATTTCCCAGTGCAGCGTCCCACTACGTGTGTGTGGGCACTGCTTAAAAGCACTTTTTATCTTAACAATTGTATTGTGCGGTATTGTATGACTTTGTATTAATGTATCTGCAAAATCCCTGTTACCAGGCAGATTAAGTGTAATTTATACATCCCACCACTAGATGGGGATAAAACTTAGGTTCTATATATACCTAGGTCAGGCCTAGTAAGGGATAGGAGACAGGACAGTGTTGTGTTCAGTTGAGATCAGTGTGATCAGTGAGTAGTAGACTGATGCTGAGAGTGAAAGAGTGCAGATCTAGCACTTCTGCTCTGATGAAAGTTTAGTCCAAAAAGGGACAAGGAAAAAGGACTTATCTATCCAAAGGATAAAAGCCACAAATCAGGCATCAAGGACCTTTGGGATATAAAGGTGAAGGATACCATAGCCTCCGGCCACCTCACCAAATTACACTGATATAGAAAATATCCGGCTAAGCTCCAAGTCAAGCCTAAAAAGACTAGAAACAGTGGATTTGCAGAATCAACTCTGTTAACATCAAGAGACTGTATTTTGTACTGCTGCAACCAAAGTCATCAACAGTAAAAGTTGTGAGTTGCATCTTACCACTCTCTACCTCATTATTACCACTATTGGTTGTACCACCATGAACGGTACTGGCGTCACGACAAAAACCATCAAGGGACTCAGCCGCAACAAGCACCCTAAGCACCCCTAACATCAAGGGCACCTCAACCACCATCTTGGCTGATGCTTCCCTACCACAGAGCGTGCCCGGAGATTTCGTACTGTCCACCTCAACACTGTGCTGCCAGCCCAGGGAGGCTTTCTGCTACCCGTCAGTAAACTGATGAACTGTGTGTTATAATTTGGCCCCTCATCGGTCCACCGTGCACCTCACGTGTTCCCTCTGCGCTACTGGCTGCATATCTTTTCTTGGCGTAACAAACAGGATATTAACCCTTGCGCCATATTTGAGAGACTGTCGCATGTGAATAAGCCCCTTTAATTGATTAAGAGACTTTTGCTTATTGTGTGCTGTTTTGGGCTACAGAACTGTTTAAACTGCTTGAAGAGTATATGGAGGTGCTATACTAATCCCCAGCATAAAAATCGCAGTGTTAATAGTGAGAAAATCCAACATTTGTGTGTCACTAAAACTGCTTGCTGTCAGTGAATAGACTGTTTATATGCACTTAAGATGGCCGCCGGAGCTCTTGTTTGAAAAATAATACTGCGCCGTCACTGTGGACAAGTTAGCGACACCCCCTGAAGAGCGGGAAAATATTGTGCCGCCTATTTATGCAAAATTGTCTGGTCAAGGCCATCCTACCTTTACTGTGTTGTTTCTGAAGAGGCCAGCCCTGTATGCAAACGCAGCGCCGCCTCCTCTGCCTGTGCCCACATCAAAGGGAGACGCCGCACACGGGAGGAGAGTGTGACGTGCGTGTATCCCAAAGTATCGCGAGAGTTACACAGGCAAGCTACCTGCCGTCCCCCAAAATAGAGCACACAGTCTGTGAGTACTCCGATTTGCCCCACTAAGCTAAAGGGAGCACCGCTAGCCAGGAGCGCTACCAAAAGCTTAAGTAAGCGCTGCCTGAGTATTGCATTCAGCCGGTATCAAATATTTAAAGGGCCATAGACCGCAAAATAGCGGTCGCCCCTAGGCAAAAGTATCTACAGCCACAATTGACTTACTTAACTATAATTCACCTGTTGTCACCATGTCTGTGCAAAAAGATAACGTGCAATCTGACCTCCGTGGACCCCCTGCGGCAGCCGCAGCCGGTCCCAGCGCAATACCAACTGCTGCAGCACCAAGTTTAATGCCTTTAACTATGCCTTATTATTTTGGGGCCCTCTGGTTCCCACGGTATTCTGGAGAAGTTCACACTTTAAGGGACTTTAAATAAAAAATGCTTGCTGTGTTCAGATTGTACCCTGTATCCCCAGAACAGCAGATGGAGATTCCTCTTGTGCAATTGGAAGGAGCTGCTCTCAGAGAAGTAAAGTCCTGGCCAAGCTCAGAAAGAAGGACACTGGTGCAGATATTTGAACGTCTCTATACCACCTTTGAACCCATGACCGTGTCAGAGGTCAAGATGAGGTTCTTCAGCAAGAAACAGTAAACGGGTGAGTCACTCAGAGACTTTGCATTATCTTTGTAGGAAGCCTTTAGAGCTGTTGTTCAAGTAGACCCCCGTGAGGCAGAGAATCAGGACAAAACCCTGAAAGAACAATTTATTGAAGGTGTCAATACAGACAATTTAAAGAGCCAACTAAGAATGTTAGCCGCCCAGCATCCAAGTGCTGCCTTCTTAGACTTCAAAGAATTAGCTATCAGTATACTGGGAAAAAGTTCACCAACAGAACCCGTTGGATCCGCTGTAATGCCAGCAACACAGCCAGTCACCCCTGTGAAACCTTTATCTGTCGTCAGTCAGGCAACCCAAGCCCCAATTCCTGACGCAGTTGCTGCCCTTACTGAGCAAGTCCAATTCCTGACTAAAAGTCTGGAGAAAGTTTACAAAAAATTGGAACAGTGGGAAATGCCACTATTGCTGGAGGATGAGAAACCTGTGTCCAGAAGGCTCTTCTCCCCTGATTATAAAGAGACTTATTTTAGAAATTCAGGCGGACGCCCACCTGACCGCATTAGCACCCCCAAGTGGCCTATTTGCACATACTGTCACAAGCCAGGCCATACTGAAGCCACCTGCTGGCAGTTAAACAGGCGACCCCCGAGGTCAAGGACCACCCCTCAGGAGGTAGATCAATAGGTCCAGAAGATCCCTATTGGATGCCAAGATATGTAGGATCCCATCCAGAAGTGACACTTCAAATAAATGGAGTTTCTTTTGTTGCCCTAGTTGACACAGGATCCCAAGTCACTACCATCCAACAAACTGCATTTGAAAAATACTGGGACCAAAATCAGCTTACCCAGCCCCCAGAATCCTGGCCGAGTCTCATAGCTAGTAACGGCAAACCTGTACCAATACTGGGTTACTGGGAACCTACCATTCGAGTAGGAGGAACCATCCTATCCCAACAAGGCATTATCGTGGTACAAGTCAAAGAAAATAACAATAACCCTCCAATAGTCCTAGGCATGAATGTCCTCAGGAATTGTTATTTTGAAATGCTGGAAGCCTTACACCAGTCAGTGCCTACTGCTTCTTTTGCCTCTAAGAAGGTAATCCAACTAACCATCCGTGTACTGAGCGCACAACAGAAATTCGCCAATGAAAAAGGAGAAATCTGCTGTGTCCGCATCCGAGATAATCAACCTGTGATTCTCAAACCCAACACCGAAACTCTCCTGTGGTGCCGAGCTGTAGTCGGAATTCAAGGTCAAGACTACTAAGCCTTGGTAGAGCCAGTTGTCTTGGAAGACTATCCTTTAGTTAGAGCTGCAAGAAGCCTGGTAACCGTCTCTGAAGGTAAAGTGCCTATTCGTCTCCTGAACTTGAGTGATCACAGTGTAACATTAACAAAATACCGTCCCATTGCACAGCTGATCCAAATTACCTTTCAAGATGTCATCAGAGTGACTACAGATACCAAGAAACAACTCCCACAGAGCCAAAATTTAAGCACCCCCTGGTGGAAAGAACTTCATGTGGGGGATGCTTCAACACCAGAACACCAATTGGAAGGAGTACTGAAAAACATCACCGTGCCTTCAGTAAACATTCTACAGACTATGGAGAAGTAGATATCATTAAACACTCCATTCCTACAGGTTCACACCCACCGATCAAGGAAAGGTATCGGACTATACCACCTACTATGTACCAATCCGTAAAACAAATGATCCAGGAGATGAAAGACTCCAATATCATCAAAGACAGCCATAGCCCATGGGCTGCACCACTAGTCCTTGTCCGTAAAAAAGACGGCAACATCAGATTCTGTGTGGACTACAGAAAAATCAACCAAATTACTCACAAAGATGCTTACCCTTTACCAAGCATAGAGGAATCTTTGACAGCTTTAGGATCTTCAGCCTACTTCTCTACTCTTGATTTAACCAGTGGATACTGGCAAGTACCAATGGCACCAGAAGATCGTGAGAAGACTGCATTTACCACCCCTATGGGCCTATTTGAGTTCAACTGCATGCCCTTTGGACTTTGCAATGCGCCTGGAACTTTTCAGAGATTAATGGAGCGTTGTCTGGGCCACAGAAATTTTGAAACTGTCTTGTTGTACTTAGACGATGTTATGAAGATCACTTGAAACATCTGGCCGAAGTTTTTCAAGTTCTCATTAAGCATGGACTAAAAGTCAAACCATCCAAGTGTCATCTACTGAAGTTAAATACTTAGGGCACATCGTCAGTTCTGAAGGTGTTAAACCGGATCCAGAGAAGATAGCCGCAGTCCGAAATTGGCCTACCCCTACTACGGTGAAAGAAGTAAGAAGTTTCCTCAGTTTCGCAGGATATTACAGATGTTTCATTCCTCACTTTGCCCAAATTGCAGAGCCAATATTGGAACTTTTGAGAGGGCATCCTAAAAGATATCAGAAATCTCCAATACCAGTTGAATGGAACACTGGAAGAGAAATTGCCTTCCAGCTCCTGAAAGAGAAGTTAACAGCATAGGTGTGCGCAGCCTATTGCATTAGGGTGTGCACCCTAAAGCACAAACACACGCCGCGTGCGCGCGTGTGTGTATATATATATATATATATACACACATACACACATACATATACACACAAATATACTAAGGGGTATCAGGGTACATTATACAGGAGTAATATAACTGAGGAGGGCTATCAGGGACATTATACAGGAGTAAAATAACTGAGGAGGGCTATCAGGGACATTATACAGGGGTAATATAACTTATATTATATAAGTTATATTACCCCTTCATCATGTCCCCTGAGATAGCCCTCCTCAGTTATATTACCCCTGTATAATAATGTACCCTAATACCCCTTAGTTTTACCCCCTGTATAATTTACCCTGATCCTTCAGTTATATTACCCCCTGTAATTTACCTTGATACCCCTCAGTTATACAGTATCATATAACTGAGGGGTATCAGGGTACATTATACAGGGGTGTAATTGAGGAGGGGTAGCAAGCAGCAGGGAACATACAGGGCAGATTCCAGTGGTGTAGCGTGGGTTGTTAGCACCCGGGGCAAGCCAAGTATTTCTCCCCCCAATCTGTGGACATGCCCCTTTTTACAAATAATGCAGATGTCACCTGCAGTCCTATGTAACACCACAGATAACACAGTGATAACTGAGTACAGATAGTGTAGCAGATATCACCTGCAGTCCTATGTAACACCACAGATAACACAGTGATAACTGAGTACAGATAGTGTAGCAGATATCACCTGCAGTCCTATGTAACACCACAGATAACACAGTGATAACTGAGTACAGATAGTGTAGCAGATATCACCTGCAGTCCTATGTAACACCACAGATAACACAGTGATAACTGAGTACAGATAATGTAGCAGATGTCACCTGCAGTCCTATGTAATACCACAGATAACACATTGGTAACTCTCTGAGTACAGATAATGTAGTAGATGGGTATGAGGCCCCAGAATTCAGAACACGCACAGTGTGACCTGAAGTCTGGGACCGGACTGCGGCAGTGTGGGCTAAATCCTATAGCCACCACCCCCCCTCCAAACAGATATGTGGATGGACATTACATATAATGGTACACACTATACAGTAGAGTACAGCAGCACATACCTGTTACATCCAGTGACGTCTCTGTAGACCTTCCTCAACGTCTTCATTCGGAGATAACACCGCCATGATACCTTCTTTCAGCTGCGTCTCTGCAGAGTTTCACAGAAAAATGTTTAGATTTCTCACTTTACTATCATCCTCAGATAACAGACCTTCCCTCCACCCGTAGTGCCCATAAGTATAATGCCCTCCGTATAATTATAATATATACTGGTCCCTCTGTGTTGTTATTATTCTTAATATTATAATGGCCCCCTCTGTATTAGGCTCCATTCACACGTCCGCAAAAGGTGTCCGCATCCATTCCGCAATTGTGCGGAACGGGTGCGGACCCATGCATTCTCCATGGGGACGGAATGGATGCGGAAAGCACACAGTCTGCTCTTCACATCCGCATTTCCGGAGCGGCCTGCCGAATTTCCGGTCCGCGGCTCTGGAAAAAAATAGAACATGTCCTATTCTTGTCCGCAGCTGTGGACAAAAATAGGCTGTTCTATGGGGGTGCCTGGCGGGTGTGTTGCGGATCCGCAAAACACTGCGGACTTGTGAATGAACCCTAATAGTAATAATTATGGCACTCTTCAGCCCCTCCAGCATACAGTCCCATGTAAAATACATCACGCCTTGCCTTCAGCCCCTCCAACATACAGTCCCATGTAAATAATATCACCCTTCCTCTCTTCGCTGCCTGCCTTGAGCCCCTTCAGCATACAGTCCCATGTAAAATACATCACGCCCAGCCTTCAGCCCCTCCAACATACAGTCCCATGTAAAATACAAAACTCCCCCGGCCTTCAGCCCTTCCAGCATACAGTCCCATGTAAAATAATATCACCCCTCCTGCCTTCAGCCCCTCCAGCATACAGTCCCATGTAAAATACATCACTATCTCTGCCTTTAGCCCCTCCAGCATACAGTCCCCAGGTAAATAATATCACTTCACCCCCTCTCTTCAGACCCCTCTAACCTTAATCTGCTCCTCTCTGCAACTTGCTCTGTTGAATTTCCTGCATATCTTGAGGCCCCGCCCCCTGTATGACGAGACTCCGCCTCTTTCCCGACATCATACCTCCCTAGAGCAAATCCATTCTAGCGCTCTACTGTCTCATAGGCTTCAGACCCTTAGCCTGAAGCCTATGTGAAGGATCGCATCAGGAGTTGGCAGATGGCAGTGCAGCACGGAGGTGATGATTAGGGTGTGCCCAGGCACACCCGGCACACCCCGTGCGCACGCCTATGGTTAACAGAACCACCAATCTTAGGTTATCCGGATTACCAACAGCCATTTCATCTTTACACAGATGCAAGTAAGAAAGGCCTGGGAGCTGTTTTGTCGCAAGTACAAGAAGGTAAAGAAAAAGTCATTTCCTACGCTAGTAGATCTCTTAGAGGTGCTGAAAGGAACGACCAAAACTACAGTTCCTTCAAATTTTTATTTCTCGTACTAGTGTGGGCTGTTACAGAAAAAATTTAAGATTACCTTGCCGCAACACCCTTCGTGGCCTTTACAGATAGCAACCCACTAGCACATCTTAACACCGCCAAGTTAGGAGCATTGGAGCAAAGATGGGCCTCACGCCTTGCTAACTACAATTTTACCGTAAAATACAGAACAGGAAAAGCAAATGAAAATGCGAATGCATTATCCTGTCTGCCGACCAAAGATGACCCTACTTCACAAGAAGATGTTTGGGAAGACGTAGAGATGCCATCCTTCTACAAAAACTTTGCCCACCAAGACATCATCACTGTCAGAGGGAAAAAGGTCCTTAACCTCCATCAACAAGTGGATCCAAAATCCCATGTAGACAAAGAAAGATGGATCAAGCTACAAAATGAAAGCAGTGTGTTAGGTGAACTGCAAGATTTCTTCACCAGCGGAAGAACACCAGAAAGAATCCGCAGGAGGAATGCTGATCTAGAGTTGTCAAAACTATGGAGACACAGAAAACACCTCTTTCTACAGAAGGGCCTACTATTAAGAAGAACTTTAGACCCAATTACATGGGATTGTCTATATCAAATCCTAATACCACGCCGAGATGCAAGAATAATTCTTGAGATGTACCATGATCAATCAGGACACTTTGGTGTGCAGAAAACAGAAGCCACCATCCGTAGAAGATTCTATTGGATTGGGATGAGAGGAGACATTGAAAAATGGTGTCGAGAGTGTTCCACCTGTGCTGTTGGAAGAAATGAGTAACATGACCAAAAAGCCCCCTTAAATTTCATTGTGAGCAGAACACCGCTAGAAATAGTAGCAATCGACCATGTGTAGTTGGAACCAAGTTGCTCAGGATACACATATGCTATGACCATTATTGATCATTACACTAAATTTGTTGTAGCCATGCCTGCCAAAGACTTGACCGCAAAAACAACTGCAGATGCTTTCTGGAAACATTTCTTGTTTCTATATGGATGCCCAGAGAGAATCCTCACAGATCAGGGATCTGCCTTTGAATCACAACTCTTTAAAAGAACTGTGTACCTTTCACAACTGTCAGAAAATCAGGACCACAGCATACCATCCCCAAGGGAATGGACTTTGTGAAAAAATTAACCAAACCCTAATTGAAATGTTAAGAGCAGTCCCATCTGCTACAAGAAATGATTGGCCTACTTTATTGCCTCAGCTGATGTATGCCTACAACAACACTATTCATTGTTCTACTGGGTATACACCCTACTACCTCATGTTTGGCTGACAAGGTACATTACCTGCTGACCACACTTTGGGCGTACAAGTGCCTGATGCAATCAACCCCCTACCAAAAACTGATTGGGTGACTGAACACCAAAGGCACAAGAGATTGTTCAACAACGCATGGGACATGCCCATGAAAAACAACAGAAGGATTATAACCAATCTGCCAAGGCAGAACCTCTCAAAATTGGTGATCGTGTGTGGTTAAAAAATAACCATCGAACCAGCAAACTAGATAGCAAATGGGAGAGAGAACTTTACACCATTACTGCTATTCTCAATCCAGAAACTGATACGTATGAGATTACCCAAGAGGACAAATCCTGGGTAGTACATCGAAATCGCCTAAAATTGTGTCTTAAAGAAGACACTCCAGTAGAAACTTCGCAAGAAGAAGCTGTTCCAGAAGAAATTCAACCCATTGAGCCAGAACTGGAAAAACCAACTCCATGGCTCAACATCTTAGTGCCTGCTAAAACCAACACCCCAACACTTCAAGCAGAAGCTGAAGTTATTGCAACTCAGGAAACCTTAAGTTCCCTTGAAGCAAGGTGTGAAGAGTCTCAGCTGCTTCATAGATCCGACAAGATTACAAGAGGAAAACCACCAGTCCGTTACAGAGATTTCCTGCTCCAGCAGCTGAGAAGTTAATTTACAGCTCTGTTAATTCAATGTTGAGGACACCCTTAACTTATCTGGAGTTTCAACGATCCAGAAAAAGGACTAATCCTTGTTTTATCATGTTCCACTTTCCTTAAAGGACTTTTTAAGGGACTATTTGCCTGTTTGCAATGTTCAAGTCTGCACCCGGAGATAGACTTTCACGTACCTGAGTCTCCGTGATATTCCATTTTGACATTTACTTAAGCCCAGGGAACGGACTCATACCCTGTGAAAAAAATGTGTTACCCCATTTGTCACATTTCGTTCTTGCCTGAGATATGCTTGCCTAACCCATTTTATTTATAGGTACAAGAAGTACAAGAATGGAAGTTATGGCATTATTTTCCTATGCATGCATGCTTTTCCCTTTTTATATCTTACAGGAAGATACAACATCGAGATCTAGCACTTCTGCTCTGATGAAAGTTTAGTCCAAAAAGGGACAAGGAAAAAGGACTTATCTATCCAAAGGATAAAAGCCACAAATCAGGCATCAAGGACCTTTGGGATATTCAGGTGAAGGATACCATAGCCTCCGGCCACCTCACCAAATTACACTGATATAGAAAATATCCGGCTAAGCTCCAAGTCAAGCCTAAAAAGCCTAGAAACAGTGGATTTGCAGAATCAACTCTGTTAACATCAAGAGACTGTATTTTTGTACTGCTGCAACCAAAGTCATCAACAGTAA
Source organism: Bufo bufo (assembly GCF_905171765.1). NCBI lineage: Eukaryota > Metazoa > Chordata > Amphibia > Anura > Bufonidae > Bufo > Bufo bufo. Next base: position 460,589,334 of record NC_053392.1, on the reverse strand, counting down.
AAGTTGGGAGTTGCATCTTACCACTGTCTACCTCATTATTACCACTATTGGTTGTACCACCATTAACGGTACTGGCGTCACGACAAAAACCATCAAGGGACTCAGCCGCAACAAGCACCCTAAGCACCCCTAACATCAAGGGCACTTCAACCACCATCTTGGCTGATGCTTCCCTACCACAGAGCGTGCCCCGGAGGATTTTGCGCTGTCCACCTCAAAACTGTGTTGCCAGCCCAGGGAGGCTTTCTGCTACCCTTGAGTAAACTGATGAACTGTGTGTTATAATTTGGCCCCTCATCGGTCCACCGTGCACCTCACGTGTTCCCCCTGAGCTACTGGCTGGCTGCACCAGGTGTCCCCCAACCTGCACATCTGTTTTTCTGTCAGGTCTATTGGTTAATACTAAGTCTAGTATGGCCGTCTCTCTAGTCGGGTCCTGAACCAGTTGGGAAAGGTAATTGTCTTTGGTTATTGCCAAGAACCTGTTTCCTTTATGAGATGTACAGGTTTCAGTTTCCCAGTCTATATCTGGGTAGTTGAAGTCCCACATAAAAACAACCTCATTATGATTTGCCGCCTCGTCTATCTCGTTTAGTAGTAGATTTTCTGTGGACTCTGGTTTATTAGGTGGTTTATAATAAACTCCTATTAATAATGTATTATTGTTTTTGCCTCCATATATTTCTACCCACAGTGACTTCACATGTTCATGTCTCTCACTTATATTTTCTCGGACTGTGGGCTTTAGACAGGACTTTACATAAAGGCAGACCCCCCCCCCTCCGGTTTTGGCGATCCTTTCTAAACAGACTGTAACCCTGTACATTAACTGCCCAGTCATAGCTATCATCCAGCCATGTCTCAGTTACTCCTCACATATCACTAATTCCAGTTTCCCAGTTTTATTAGTCAAGCTTCTGGCATTAGTATACATACATTTAAGAGGTTTATGTATATTTTTTACCCTACACCTTTCCTTCTGAACTGTTCTAGTCCCTCCATCCATTCCTCCCCCAGTCCCATTACCTTGCCCCCAGTCTCTATCTGCACTATCTTCCTCTCCTATAATGTAATTACCCTCCCCCAGTCCCTAGTTTAAACACTCCTCCAACCTTCTAGCCATCTTCTTCCCCAACACAGCTGCCCCTTTCCCCATTGAGGTGCAGCCCATCCCTACGATAGAGGCTGTAGCTGAGAGAGAAGTCTAATCTTCCCTAATATTTGGTGTAAGCAGGCATATAGCACCCCTCAATCAGTATTTTGTGGAAGCCGGGGTATCGCAGGCCTCTATCAATATTTGGTGGAAACAGGTATATCCCACCCCTCGATCAGTATTTTGTGGAAGCAGGTATTTCGCACCCCTCGATCAGTATTATGTGGAAACAGGTATATAGAACCGTTCGCCATATGTTCGCATATTCTGCAAATGGCGAACGAGCAAAGTTTGCCGCAAAACGACCGCCGGGCGAACCGCAAGGCCATCTCTACAAGCAGAGAATATCAACTGCATGGTATGAAATGTCAGACCAAACTAAATAGGGAAGTAGTAATGACCACAAGCTGCACCTGACAAGAGGTGTGGTCGTTACCAAACAACAACACTGAGAATCAAGAAACTGTCAGTTAACCTCACGTGCAGTTAATCTCACAGATCTTCTAACCTCTGTCACAGGAGGTACAGTGACAAAATAGCCCCAATATCTAAATGTCTGATGTGACTCTTTCCAAGCAGACTAGCACTGTAATGTCTATTCAACTTGACAGTCTATATTCACACTGGGATTTTAACATATTCAGTGGTTTTACTTTGTTGCCTAGATAACTCAGAAATAACAAAGATGAAGTTGCATTAGTTCAAAATGTATATACAGACATGGAGAATGGAATGTTTATGTCAACTCACTTTAATCCAAAAAGGAAGAACAGATCATCAGTGATCTGTCATGATTACATTCCATAGAGTGCATGGAGTCTTCTGAGTGTCTATTGATATAATGTGAATTTTTATTGTTAAATCCTATGCCATATTCTGAATCATCTTTTTTTTAAAGAAAAAATATCTCAACTGCTAAGTTATCTTAGTGACATGCAGAGGAGCAAGACACATAGGACCCCCAGTAACATGGACAGCAGTAAGGCTCAGAGGACCAGTGACAACCTTAGGACCCCAAGTCACAATGACAGTTGCAGAACTCCTGAGACAGCCACAGTACCCTGACAGAAACAGCAAGAGGTACTGTTTTACTATTAAAGGGATATTCCAGTCTGAAGCATCACCTATCCATTGGATAGGTCATAAAAGCTACATTGATGAGTGTCTGACTACTGAAAGTTCCACCAATTAACAGTCTGGAGGACCCCATTCCCCACAACCGCAAGTTTGGGTGGAGTGTTGGTTAAGCATGGCTGTATCTATCAAAGGCCACAGACACTCCACAATGGATTGACAGTACCCATGTTCAATCTCCACTCCATTCAAACTCCACATTGCTGCGATCTTGCAGCTGGAGAACCCAGTTCTACAAAACTGTGAGGGTCCCAGTGGTCAGACCCCTACTATTCTAGCATTTATTGCCTTTAAGTCATGTATAACACCAAAATAATAGCATCTATCAGTCCATTATCAAATACTCATGAGCATAAGCTAATGGAAAGTGAGTTTCTAGAAGGCAAAAATGCAGGTACACCCAGCCAGGTAATTTTCAGGGGGTCCAGTCTTAGAGGAGCACACAGTAATACACCCTTTTCTCCCCATAAACAATGAATTTGTAAACCTGGTATTTTTAGAAACTGGAAAAGTGTGAATGAATTGACTTGCTACAACTGCCATATACTGTAGCATTAGCAGCTACCTGACCAATCCCTGTAACCAGGGTCTATGAGCGATTACAAGAAAATGAGTGTAAATGCTATGTGCACCATCCATCTTTCCAACTGAAAACAGAACTTCCTCTCCACATTACATCAGGACAAGACACAGCGCATAACTACAAGACAGCTATTTATCTCCTGCATAAATATCCCAAACCAGTAGCCAAACTGGGTGGTAAAGAGTAAAACTATACAGCACAGAACACATTGCTGTTTCAATGAATGAGTGTATTAACTGATGCAATATTGCAACACTAGACATTAAGCCCGTTACAATAACGAGCATTAGAACAGTAGTGCATAAACATTAGTAGGAACAGTTTACAGTCGTGGCCAAAAGTTTTGAGAATGACAAAAATATTAGTTTTCACAAAGTTTGCTGCTAAACTGCTTTTAGATCTTTGTTTCAGTTGTTTCTGTGATGTAGTGAAATATAATTACGCGCACTTCATACGTTTCAAAGGCTTTTATCGACAATTACATGACATTTATGCAAAGAGTCAGTATTTGCAGTGTTGGCCCTTCTTTTTCAGGACCTCTGCAATTTGACTGGGCATGCTCTCAATTAACTTCTGGGCCAATTCCTGACTGATAGCAACCCATTCTTTCATAATCACTTCTTGGAGTTTGTCAGAATTAGGCTACTTTCACACTAGCGTTCTGCTGTCCGCTCGTGAGCTCCGTTTGAAGGGGCTCACGAGCGGAGCAGAACGCTTCCGTCCAGCCCTGATGCAGTCTGAATGGATGCGGATCCGCTCAGACTGCATCAGTCTGGCGGCGTTCAGCCTCCGCTCCGCTCGCCTCCGCACGGCCAGGCGGACAGCTGAACGCTGCTTGCAGCGTTCGGGTGTCCGCCTGGCCGTGCGGAGGCGTGCGGATCCGTCCAGACTTACAATGTAAGTCAATGGGAACGGATCCGCTTGAAGATGACACCATATGGCTCAATCTTCAAGCGGATCCGTCCCCCATTGACTTTACATTGAAAGTCTGAACGGATCCGCTCAGGCTACTTTCGCACTTAGAAATTTTTCTAAGTTATTAATGCAGACGGATCCGTACTGAACGGAGCCTCCGTCTGCATTAATATGATCGGATCCGTTCAGAACGGATCCGATCAAGCGCAAGTGTGAAAGTAGCCTTAGTGGGTTTTTGTTTGTCCACCCGCCTCTTGAGGATTGACCACAAGTTCTCAATGGGATTAAGATCTGGGGAGTTTCCAGGCCATGGACCCAAAATGTCAATGTTTTGGTCCCAGAGCCACTTAGTTATCACTTTTGCCTTATGGCATGGTGCTCCATCGTGCTGGAAAATGCATTGTTCTTCACCAAACTGTTGTTGGATTGTTGGAAGAAGTTGCTGTTGGAGGGTGTTTTGGTACCATTCTTTATTCATGGCTGTGTTTTTGGGCAAAATTGTGAGTGAGCCCACTCCCTTGGATGAGAAGCAACCCCACACATGAATGGTCTCAGTATGCTTTACTGTTGGCATGACACAGGACTGATGGTAGCGCTCACCTTTTCTTCTCCAGACAAGCCTTTTTCCAGATGCCCCAAACAATCGAAAAGAGGCTTCATCGGAGAATATGACTTTGCCCCAGTCCTCAGCAGTCCATTCACCATACTTTCTGCAGAAGATCAATCTGTCCCTGATGGGTTTTTTTGGAGAGAAGTGGCTTCTTTGCTGCCCTTCTTGACACCAGGCCATCTTCCAAAAGTCTTCACCTCACTGTGCGTGCAGATGCGCTCACACCTGCCTGCTGCCATTCCTGAGCAAGCTCTGCACTGGTGGCACTTCGATCCCGCAGCTGAATCCTATTTTGGAGACGATCCTGGCGCTTGCTGGACTTTCTTGGATGCCCTGAAGCCTTCTTAACAAGAATTAAACCTCTTTCCTTGAAGTTCTTGATGATCCTATAAATTGTTGATTGAGGTGCAATCTTAGTAGCCACAATATCCTTGCCTGTGAAGCCATTTTTATGCAACGCAATGATGGCTGCACGTGTTTCTTTGCAGGTCACCATGGTTAACAATGGAAGAACAATGATTTCAAGCATCACCCTCCTTTTAACATGTCAAGTCTGCCATTTTAATCCAATCAGCCTGACATAATGATCTCCAGCCTTGTGCTCGACAACATTCTAACCTGAGTTAACAAGACGATTACTGAAATGATCTCAGCAGGTCCTTTAATGACAGCATTGAAATGCAGTAGAAAGTTTTTTTTGGGATTAAGTTAATTTTCATGGCAAAGAAGGACTATGCAATTCATCTGATCACTCTTCATAATATTCTGGAGTATATGCAAACTGCTATTATAAAAACTTAAGCAGAAACTTTTCCAATTTCCAATATTTATGTGCAATGAGCAGGACACTGGGTCAGTGGGGATGCTATGCAGTGGGTCAGTTTATATGTGTAATAGTTTGTGATGCCAATTGCAGCTTGCGCAGGTACTGTAGCAGGGCCCTTTAAGATGTTATGGCTCACGTACCAGGTGAGGAATGCCAGAGGGGGATAATGTCTCTGTATAGCAGATATGGTAGTGTCAACGGCGTCTCCTACCTTGGTACGGCTGGACTCCTGAATCCTGGCTCACTTGCAATAAAATTGAGTGTGGTCAGTATGAGTAATTGAGGAAAAATTGAAATCCAAACAGGTAATAGGATCCAACATGTCTTTACTTAATGATTGGCAGCTTTGATCCATACAAGTTACAGCAATAGTCTTGGATCCCAGCAGGTATTGGCAATATGTGGCAGGAATTTATATATATTCTGCTTCTTGTCATATACCTAGTAGTTCTGGCAGGTATCTATCTTCTGCTCTGTCTGTAGTCTGCTTAGTTTGGGCCTGACTAGCTGAAGGAGGAATTTGGCTTCTCCTGGTCTTTGGATAAGTACTCACAGGACTGCTCGCAGGGTATGATGTCTTCTTCCTGGAGATCTATAGTGCTGGAGGGCTGCTTTCTTGTCAACCAGCTGAGTTAGATGACTCAGGCTGGAAAGGGTGATCTTTGCCTCAGCCGAGACTTGGATCCTAGGTTGGGATCCCTGTTTCTGGGAGCTCCTACCAACACAGCCTTCCCCAACAGGGGGGCTGGTTCACACTGACTAACTTCCTTCTCCTCCTCATGAGACAGGACATGGGAACATCCCACTTCTGCTCACATAGGGGAGACCAGACTGGAATGGACTATTCCAGGCTGGAGATACTAACTATGACTTGCTACATACTGCTGCCACCTGCTGGTGTACATTGAGATTACAGCAAATATTATGAAACAGGCATATCATGGCAATGCACAGTGGGATTACACAAGATGGACATACACATATGCACCTGACATTATTGTAGCAGGGATTAGAAGTTTTAGTGACATACTTCAGGATGTTACATACCCGCTTTCTTTAAGATAAGCCGTCCTCGGCGTACGGTGAGGAGGTGAGGAATCATCTCTTGGTACCCAATACAATACAAAGTGCTGCATGAATATACATGTAAAGACATACATAGACAAAACATTCAACGGTTTCCTCGAGGTTCCTGCCCGCTAGAGTAAGGTGTCCAACACACAGTTTCCTTCTCTTGGTATAACCAGGTAACCTAATACTGCACAAAGCAAACATTACTGACTGACTTTTGAGATATTGTCCACCAATACCAAAGAATGCATGGGGGTGTCTTTACTCCGTAATCCCACCATTGTGTAATGCAAAGCCCGCAAATAGAAGGGTGGCTTTATCCTGTATTCCCTTCCCTGCACCATAGCCTGAAGAAATTTGGCTTGTAGCACGATCACTATGATGTCTATGAGGAAGCTAAATATAAGGCTTTAAGGCTTGAGGTACCATACCTTAGGCAAACGCTCAGAAGGGGAGGTATTTATCGTCTCCGTGTCTTCTGGCTAGTCACAGGAGGAGGGCAGTACGTTCCCATGGATCTCCTGGAAATGAGACACCTCAGGATGGGAGCAATCCCGAACATTAAACAAGCGGGAAGGAGCAGTCTAGGACTTCTAACGATTCCCGAAGCAGCAGGGGTACCTGTGAAATAAGTGGATCTGCCTGGACTTACCATTTGGTCCTACCCTGGGTACCTATGGGTATACATCACCGGGTGTAGGCCATTAGTATTCAGTGTCCATATGAAGACAGTCCGTATAAAGGGGGGAGAGAACAAGAGCTGTAAAAAAGGCATACTTTAAGTAAGTTGCTACATTTTTGTTAAGTGCAATCATTATAAACAGTGCATAAATTCACACTGCGGCACCTAGAAGGTTAATACACACAATGGCTAGGTTATCTTTAACGTTACATAACTGTAAACTGGTACAACAGTGCAAAATTATTAAATAGCATGAGAATTTGGTGCAAGCTTTTATGTTGCGATTAAAACAGTAACTTGAGTCCTTATTCCTGGAAATGCTTGTAGTTGAAGAATCCTCTGGAAACAGGTAAAAGTTCATTGCAATCCACAGGGCAAAAGTTAATTGTAATCCAAAGGGCTAAAATATTTAATAGCAGCAACAGGCTATCAAGTAACCTGAGAAAGGGGATAAAACGTTCAACTTGGAGATGAGGGGGTTAAGTGCTGATGGGGGGAGTCCTTACTGACATGACCATCTGGATGAGGACAAACCAGGCAACTAGAAACAAACAGTTAAAAACACACAAAACTGCCAACAGGTCCTCACCCGTCAGGAGATCAGTCCATAGCGTGGCTCCCAAACAATGTCACTGATGATTTTTCTATTGTTGGGGACACCTTACAAGTAGGTGTCCAGCTCCTCATCACTGCTGTAGCTGCTAAAATGCATAAGAGGATGTTCCTGCCTCTGATGGTAGCTTAGGGTGGAGTTAGTAGTGGTGCGCCACTGCCCTCTACCGGTGGCTGTAGGGATTGGCTGTGCTGACAGCCTAGTAAATGCTGCGGTGACGCGCTGTAATCCGTAATCCACGGCCGGTACAGGAGGTTGGAGCACTTCTGGCTGCAGGGGTTCAGGAAGGCCTGGAGCAGATTGTTGTGGCTGCTTCCAGGGTAGCACGTATGGTGGCATGATGCAAGGCTCGACCTTAGGGTTAAAGGTTAATACGCTATTATTAATCTGCCCTACCCTCAGGGTTGGTGGTGGTGACAGGTCCGGTATTATTGGTGCAGGTACAGGCTGTGGCTTCTCTTTAAACTGTAGACGGCCATCCGGGGCTTCTTGAAGGCATCTGGTCCTGCCCGCAGAGCCTGGATCCTCCTGCCAGGTCTCTGGGGTAATGGCAGGGGTAAGCGGCTTGTCAAGTAGAGTGACACCCGCCGCAAAGAGTCCTTGCATGGATCTCATCGGGGTGTACCCGATCTGGTCCCCCGCATAAAGATTGTGCCGGGCCTGGGGCAAGTAGTGTCTCTTGATGGAACGCCGGCCTACGAACAGTTCAGTGCCGGAGTGACTGTCCTGCACAAATCCCACCCCTCTTTCTACCGAGAACCATAGTACGGTTCCGGTTCTCCTTGTCAGCTTGGGATCTCCTTGTTGGGGGTCATCTATCACCTGCTTCACCCATTCCTCGACCGCTGACTTGTATTCCCATGCGGTCTGGGTGAAAGCAGTGATTTTGTGCGGGACGTCGGGATTCAGGCTCCGCAATTTATCATAGCTGGGCGGCGGAGTGGAATCACTGGCCACCTCCGCTGCACCAGTAGGTACTGACAGCGGGGCAGGTTGAGGCCTGGTGACGTTGGCAGGGGTCGCTGGACGCGGTGCAGGTCTGGGCCTGGCAGCGGGTGCTGGGGTCTCTGGACATAGGATTAGACTCGGACCGGGCCTGGGCCTCAGGGAGAGGGGCAGCTCCTACCTGTTGTGGCGGCCGGGCGGCCGGTTCCGGAGCCTCCTGGTGATCATTGTGGCCTTAAGATGCCGTCGGTGGTGCTGGCTCGTCCATTGCTGATGCAGCGACGTCATCGGCGTCCTCCGCGGAAAAAAGTTGTGCGTCTGTGCCCATCTGGGGTGGTGCTTGGTCTTTCTTAGGAGCGCTTGACGTAGCGGAGGGATCCACGGCCTCTGGGAACTTGATCAAGTCCGGGTCTTGTGCAACAGCAATTGGGACTTCAGCAGCGGTTTTCTCCGACTCCTCTGGGATGCTGGCCAGGATAGGTGATGTTGGGCCTTTGGATACGGAGGGATCCATTGCCTCTGGGCCGGTACCAAAGGTTGAGGGACCGCGTCTTTGCAGTAGCTGGGAGACCTGGATCTCCAGCGGTTGTTCAGGATAGACAGGCTCTCCGCCGATGGTCATCTCATTCCACCTGGGACGCGGGTAGGCCATGTTTGCTGTTCTCCGGAACACACAGACTGCCAGAACTAAGGGAGGGGCGCAGAGGGTGGAGTCTTTATCACCTCGGGTTCCAATGGCAAGTTCATGGAGGGCAGTCTCTATTTTTCCCGCTTCTGAAGGGGCGTATTCCTTATCTTCGCGCTCTTGAGGGGGAGTTACTAGGTTTTCCCGCTTCTGGGGGGCGTATTCAGAATTGTCGCGCTCTTGAGAGGGCGTTCCTTTCTTCCTTTGTTTCTGGGCATGAAGATGAAGTGCCATTTTAACAAATATGGCGAATTTCACAATGTCGAATTAACTCTTTGAATGCTGGAGTGCACGTCTAGCGCTGTCTGGCACAGCAATACAGTCACTTTTCAGGGTCTTTGCACAAGCGGCAGCGCTTGCAGTACTGTGAAACATGCAATGGGATCCGTTCACACACACACTTGGATCCGGTTCTGTTAGCAGGGATGGACACACAATTCAATCCGATCCTGTTCGTGACGCCACTTTAATGCAATGAGCAGGACACTGGGTCAGTGGGGATGCTATGCAGTGGGTCAGTTTATATGTGTAATAGTTCGTGACGCCAATTGCAGCTTGCGCAGGTACTGTAGCAGGGCCCTTTAAGATGTAATAACTCACATACCAGGTGAGGAATGCCAGAGGGGGATAATGTCTCTGTATAGTGTGTATAGTGTCAACGGTGTCTCCTACCTTGGTACGGCTGGACTCCTGAATCCTGGCTCACTTGCAATAAAATTGAGTGTGGTCAGTATGAGTAATTGATGAATAATTGAAATCCAAACAGGTAATAGGATCCAACTTGTCTTTACTTAATGATTGGCAGCTTTGATCCATACAAGTTACAGCAATAGTCTTGGATCCCAGCAGGTATTGGCAATATGTGGCAGGAATTTATATATATTCTGCTTCTTGTCATATGCCTTGTAGATCTGGCAGGTATCTATCTTCTGCTCTGTCTGTAGTCTGCTTAGTATGGGCCTGACTAGCTGAAGGAGGAATTTGGCTTCTCCTGGTCTTTGGATAAGTACTCACAGGACTGCTCACAGGGTATGATGTCTTCTTCCTGGAGATCTATAGTTCTGGAGGGCTGCTTTCTTGTCAACCAGCTGAGTTAGATGACTCAGGCTGGAAAGGGTGATCTTTGCTTTAGCCGAGACTTGGATCCTAGGTTGGGATCCCTGTTTCTGGGAGCTCCTACCAACACAGCCTTCCCCAACAGGGGGGCTGGGTCACACTGACTAACTTCCTTCTCCTCCTCATGAGACAGGACATGGGAACATCCCACTTCTGCTCACATAGAGGAGACCAGACTGGAATGGACTATTCCAGGCTGGAGATACTAACTATGACCTGCTACATACTGCTGCCACCTGCTGGTGTACATTGCGATTACAGCTAATATTATGAAACAGGCATATCATGGCAATGCACAGTGGGATTACACAAGATGGACATACACATATGCACCTGACATTATTGTAGCAGGGATTAGAAGTTTTAGTGACATACTTCAGGATGTTACATATGTAATTCTCAAAACTTTTGGCCACGACTGTATATTAAATGGCATGCGAACTTGACCACATTGTATGTCTGAGACTGCTGGCACTGTGACTGGTGGCTGTGGCTGGTGGCACTGACTGATGGCTGAGACGGCTGGCACTTAATGGTGGCTGAGACTGCTGCCACTGTGACTGGAGGCTGTGGCTGGTGGCACTGACTGATGGCTGAGACGGCTGGCACTGACTGCTGGCACTATGACTGGTGGCTGTGGCTGAGACTGCTGGCACTGACTGGTGGCTGAGACTGGTGGCTGTGGCTGGTGGTTGAGACTGCTGGCACTGACTGCTGGCTGTGGCTGAGAGTGCGACTGGTGGCTGAGAGTGCTGGGTGCAGCTGATGTGTGTGGCTGGTGGCACAGACTGTTGACAGGGGCTGAGTCTGCTGGCTGCAGCTGGTGGCTGAGACTGCTGACACTGACTGGTGGCTGTGGCTGAGACTTCTGGCATGGAGTGCTGGCTGTGGCTAAGATTGCTGGCACTGACTGGTGGCTGAGACTGCTGGCTGTGGCTTGTGGCTGAGACTGCTGGCACTGAGTGCTGGCTGTGGCTGAGACTGCTGACACTGATTGGTGGCTGAGACTGCTGGCACTGTGACTGATGGCTGTGGCTGGTGGCAGTGATTGATGGCTGAGACGGCTGGTACTGACTGGTGTCTGAGACTGCTGGCACTGTGACTGGAGGCTGTGGCTGGTGGCATTGACTGATGGCTGAGACGGCTGGCACTGACTGGTGGCTGAGACTGGTGGCTGTGGCCGAGACTGTTGGCTTGTGGCTGAGACTGCTGGCACTGAGTGCTGGCTCTGGCTGAGACTGCTGACTGCGGCTGGTGGCTGAGACTGCTGACACTGACTGGTGGCTGAGACTGCTGGCACTGTGACTGGTGGCTATGGCTGGTGGCACTGACTGGTGGCTGTGGCTGAGACTGCTGTCTGTGGTTTGTGGCTGACACTGCTGGCACTGTGACTAGAGGCTGTGGCTGGTGGCACTGACTGATGGCTGACACAGCTGGCACTGTGACTGGTGGCTGTGACTGCTGACACTGAGTGATGGCTATGGCTGAGACTGCTGGCTGTGGCTGGTGGCTGAGACTGCTGACACTGACTGGTGGCTGAGACTGCTGGCACTGACTAGTGGCTGAGGCTGCTGGCACTGTGACTGGTGGCTGTGGCTGGTGGCACTGACTGATGGCTGAAACGGCCTGCTGGTGGCACTGACTGCTGGCACTAACTGGTGGTGCTGAGACTGGTGGCTAAGACTTCTGGCAGCGGCTGCTGTCTGTGGCTGAGAGTGCTGGGACTGTGCGGCTGTGTGATGCAGGGACAGTAATGGTGGCGGTCCGATGTGGAGAGCACACCATAACCTGCGAGCGGCCGGTGATTGGCCGGCGCGCATGTGTGGACGGTGCGGGCGGCGTCTGGAACGCTGTGTGATGATTGGTCGGTGCACAGTGTGCACTGGTGTGGGCGGCGCGGATGCGTGTGGGTCAACGGTGATTGGTCTGCACATGCCCAGTTCAATTATCGGCACACACGCACACACATGCAGCCCTGAGCACGCACACGTACTTAATCTTCACAATTTATTACACAAAGCTAACATACTCCATTATGACTACTTAGAGTAGTCTTTATAAAATGATTGTAAGAAGCCCATACGCCCTCCCTATAAGAAGTCTATAAATAACTCATGCTTTGATCATGCATAGAACATTGCACACATAGTACAGAGTAGCGCTTCCCCACCCCAAGTCGTTGATGAGGTCAACAGGGGAGGCAGTTTGACAGAAGTGATTTTGAGCCACAAAGAGCTTTCTCTGACGGCAAAACAAAAATAAAAAATTGCTTGAGTAGCAAAAGGTTTAAGAAGCTATAGTATGGAGTATGTTTACCACAGAGCTAAAGGAGTGGGAAGAGGTACAGTATCTCTGAATTTATTGGTGACGTCAGGTGACATTCAGGCTAGAAGAAATTCACTGCCCCAATTGCAGCTGTGCAATAGCTATGACAGCATAGTAGTGCTGTCTAAGGCAATAGCTACACAGCAACATGTGTTGCGTGACTACTTGCTGCTGAAAAGTCGCTGGAAATTTCTTAAATTTTCATTCTACGGTTGTAAAATCTGCACCGCAGGTCAATGTATGCTGTAGATTTTTTATGGAGAGTGGAGATGACTTGGGCTGGTACTGAAAACCGCTGTGGATTTTCAAGACCGAAATCCACGCCAGCAACTTCACAATGTATCAATCCTGTTTGGACGACATTTTTCTACTCTCTCAGAGATATTGGGGCCGGGTTATGTATTTACGCTCTATATCAGTTTTTTGGTTTAGAAAAGTTCCACATTTTGTTACAAGTGTTGTTTTGTGACAAAATGTGCAATGTTTTAGCTTTTTCAGACAACTTTGCCACTTTTCCAAATAGTGGTCGGGCTGTGGTCGAGAGGAGGTTTGCCATGGGTGGGAGCTCCACATCCAGACACATTTACCAACATATGCACCATAAAACTGATGCACATTACACCCAAAAATTTACTACGGGTCCTGGCTGGAGCAGATTTCTGTTCTGGCGCATGGACTGCAAAAATGCAAGGCATCGGATCTTCCTCCAGCAAAGTTTTTACTAAGACCAGGGCATAAAACGCCAGTCTTTAGTAAATGACCCCTATTGGCTCTCTTTAGAGCTGCCTGCCCCTCCATTACACAGTTTTGGTCCAGGGGTTTTCTGGGCTCCAAAAGAAGCCCCCCCAAAACACATTTTTTGTCTTTCTTTTAGGTGTTTTTGCCCATATTGTGTTTTAGGACCTGGTGTTTTTTTAAATGGTGTTTTTTTGTATACCTACCAGTTTATGAAAGCAAAATTACTGCCTGCCTGTAATGTTACTTCCACTATAGAGTTACATGGGAAAAATGCATTGTTATTACAATACAAATACAAAAATGCCTGTTTGTTCTGCATTTAATATTTCCCATAGACTTCCACAACACATATACTCACAATAAACACAAACACACTATGTGTGACACTGGCCTAAAAAGTACAAGTTCATTTTGTAAGAGTAAAGCCACACATACCAGAAAAAATCCACTATGGGATGGCTACAACTCCAGGGCAAATTTGCATATGTTACATTTAAATTTTGATGCGGATTCACTTTGGACTGGACTCCTGCCACTGTACATTTTTGGAAAATTATGTTGGGCCAGTTTCAAACTTGCTTCATTTTTCATTGCAGTGTACAAAAAAACTGGGAAGGTGAAAATAGCCATTAAAGGGAATATGTCGCCAGTTTTATGCTGTCCTAACAGCTCCAGCGCGTGCTGATGAGTCCTCATTTTCATAAGCTCCCGACTCTCCCCTACCCCCTGCCAATGACTGACAGCAGGCATGGGATTCAGTCAGTTCCCTCCAGTTCTCCAGATCCGGTTGTTACAATTACAACTGGATCTGAGAACCGTGTCACCGGCTGAGTCCTGATTCAGTGATTTGGCGGCAGCGGGGCAGCTGGAGATGTTCACTTCCATTGCTTCACGAACCTCTGATCGTTTAGCTCCTTAGTTGGGTGGTAAGTGTGTGCAGTGTGTATATATAGTGTATTTATGTATGTGTACCATGTATATAGTGTACTTATGTGTATGTGTGTTGCATATATATGGTGTATGCATATATAAACATGTGTCATGACGCCATGTTTCCGCCGTTGAGTAGGGAACCTGTTGCTAAAAATTTTAATCCCATCCCTGACTGACAGTATTTTTCCACTGAAATCAGCAGCACAGGATCGGAGACAGCTCATGTATATTCAGGATTCATTGCATGCAACGGATCAGATTAATACAAGATATTAATAAAAGAGCTGGGGCAATTAAAGAAAGTGACCCATCTACAGTCAGGTCCATAAATATTGGGACATCGACACAATTCTAACATTTTTGGCTCTATACACCACCACAATGGATTTGAATTGAAACGAACAAGATGTGCTTTAACTCCAGACTGTCAGCTTTAATTTGAGGGTATTTACATCCAAATCAGGTGAACGGTGCAGGAATTACAGCAGTTTGCATATGTGCCTCCCACTTGTTAAGGTACCAAAAGTATTGGGACAATCGGCTTCTCAGCTGTTCCATGGCCAGGTGTGTGTTATTCCCTCATTATCCCAATTACAATGAGCAGATAAAAGGTCCAGAGTTCATTTCATGTGTGCTATTTGCATTTGGAATCTGTTGCTGTCAACTCTCAAGATGAGATCCAAAGAGCTGTCACTATCAGTGAAGCAAGCCATCATTAGGCTGAAAAAACACAACAAACCCATCAGAGAGATAGCAAAAACATTAGGCCTGGCCAAAACAACTGTTTGGAACATTCTTAAAAAGAAGGAACGCACCGGGGAGCTCAGCAACACCAAAAGACCCAGAAGACCACGGAAAACAACTGTGGTGGATGACCGAAGAATTCTTTCCCTGGTGAAGAAAACACCCTTCACAACAGTTGGCCAGATCAAGAACACTCTCCAGGAGGTAGGTGTATGTGTGTCAAAGTCAATAATCAAGAGAAAACTTCACCAGAGTGAATACAGAGGGTTCACCACAAGATGTAAACCATTGGTGAGCCTCAAAAACAGGAAGGCCAGATTAGAGTTTGCCAAACGACATCTAAAAAAGCATTCACAGTTCTGGAACAACATCCTATGGACAGATGAGACCAAGATCAATTTGTACCAGAGTGATGGGAAGAGAAGAGTATGGAGAAGGAAAGGAACTGCTCATGATCCTAAGCATACCACCTCATCAGTCAAGCATTGTGGTGGCAGTGTCATGGCGTGGGCATGTATGGCTGCCAATGGAACTGGTTCTATTTATTGATGATGTGACTGCTGACAAAAGCAGCAGGATGAATTCTGAAGTGTTTCAGGCAATATTATCTGCTCATATTCAGCCAAATGCTACAGAACTCATTGGACGGCGCTTCACAGTGCAGATGGACAATGACCCAAAGCATACTGCAAAAGCAACCAAAGAGTTTTTTTAAGGGAAAGAAGTAGAATGTTATTCAATGGCCAAGTCAATCACCTGACCTGAATCCAATTGAGCATGCATTTCACTTGCTGAAGACAAAACTGAAGGGAAAATGCCCCAGGAACAAGCAGGAACTGAAGACAGTTGCAGTAGAGACCTGGCAGAGCATCACCAGGGATGAAACCCAGCGACTGGTGATGTCTATGCGTTCCAGACTTCAGGCTGTAATTGACTGCAAAGGATTTGCAACCAAGTATTACAAAGTGAAAGTTTGATTTATGATTATTATTCTGTCCCATTGGTTTTGGCCCCTTAACAAGTGGGAGGCACATGTGCAAACTGTTTTAATTCCTTCACCGTTCACCTGATTTGGATGTAAATACCCTCAAATTAAAGCTGACCGTCTGCAGGTAAAGCACATCTTGTTTATTTCATTTCAAATCCTTTGTGGTGGTGTATAGAGCCAAAAATGTTAGAATTGTGTCGATGTCCCAATATTTATGGACCTGGCTGTATCTGTCACTAGTTTATGTTTTTACCCTTAGATATGATACCATAAACTGGTGACAGATTCCCTATAAGTTAGTTATAGTATTTCTACAAAATTAGATTTTCCATAAGAATACAGATAACAGTACAACACAATGCAAATTTAATTACACAATTTTATGCTTCAAGTGAATATATATATAGTAAAAGGCTGTCCTTCTTCCCTCTGCTGGCATACAAACCTGTTTTTGGCCACATACAGTATACAGTGGGGAATACAGACTAAAATACACTTGTGTAAACAAATCCTTAACATCCTTATTGAATGCCCATATTATGTATGTGAAGCGTGACAGTGTTCTTACTAACCAGTCAGTGTGGTTAACAGCTAGGGAAGGCCAATGTGTAATAACATAGTAGAAACGGCAGAATGTAATGCTCTGTTTCACAGGATACTTTTATTCTTCTAAGAATTTACTTTTAGTCCGTATTAGTTTGAATAATAAACTTCCAATATTTTTCGCCCCATAAGACGTGCTTTTTTCCCCCAAAGTGGGGGAAAAATGTCCCTGCATCTTATGGGGTGAATACTAATGAGCGCTTCCATTATGGAAGCGCTCATTAGTACCAGACCAGGAAGCCTGGGGCTGCAGGCTGCATACATGAGGCTGGGGGCTACAGGCTGCATACATGAGGCTGGGGGCTGCAGACTGCATACATGAGGCTGGGGTTGCAAGCTGCATACATGAGGCTGGGGGCTACAGGCTGCATACATGAGGCTGGGGGCTGCATGCATGAGGCTGTGAGCTGTATACATGAGGCTGGAGGCTGTATACATGAGGCTGCAGGCTGCATACATGAGGCTGGGGGTCTGATCTGAGGCATGGGGGTCTGATCTGATGTCTGTTTGTGGGTATTATTAACATTGGGGGTCTGATTGGGGCTGTCAGCTGAGGTCTGATTAACATTGGGAGTCTGATTGGTGGTCTGATCTGAGGTCTAATGAAAAATATTTTTTTCCTATTGTCCTAGGTGCGTCTTATGGGCTGGTGCGTCTTATAGGGCAGACAATATGTTATATTGTTTGCATATGTGCTCTTCCAAAATAAAAATTGTATACGTTTCTATGTTCTCCATGGAATAAATAGACTTGGCTTTCTAACATGCAAGAATATGGACATTTCACTGCCTACATACAGTATGGAGTCAAGTGCACTGTCCCTCCTGTGTCAACATCATTTACTTGTACAAGAGAACCCACTGATATTTTGCCATAATCATGCCTTTTTATAAAGAGATCTCATTAACACAACCATTCCCCCAACGCTTTTGTTCTCAGTGACATCATACACAAGGTTCCCTGCTCAGGATCTACCTCAGCCAGAGTGAAAGTGAGAATCTCTAGCTCCAGCAGACCTGGTCAGTCAATGTATTACATCCCGGAGTGAAGCACTGAGGGATCAGACAAAGCCATAGTCAGGGGCAAGCCAAGGTCAGGGCAGGCAGAATTTGTGCCGCTCATTGTCAGGAGGGAGATCAGGCAGTGAAGGGTCAAATCGAGAAAACAGGCAAAAGTAAGTACTCAGGCAGAAGAACCTAGAACACCATACCTTTGCAGAAAAGCAGCAGCCTATAACCAATTGCTCAGGCACCTTCCCATAAGAAAGTGCCTAAGATACCCCACAGTAGCCTGCCACTGGCTGGGAAATTATAGAGTCCGCTTTGGGCTCTTAAGAGCCAGAGGGAGTGCTTCTCCATGTCCTATGGGCAAAGAAAGGCCTTGCTGGTAATAATAAGGCTGCAGTCTGTGTGGAGGGAAAGTGCTAATCCAGTGGCTGGTCCCACCAGGGAGGAAGAGGAAGAAGAGGCTGGTGGATCTATGCTGTCGAAATGAAAAGACAAAGGTGCAGATAAGAAGGCAGTAGCTGCCACAGGCTGCTGCGGTAACAGAAGTAACCACTAAACAAGCAATCTCCCTGTTTGCCCCAAAAGTATAGCAGGGGAATTAAATCTATTTGATGCATGTTTCCTTATGTTTGGCTACACCTACACAAGTAGATCCTAAGAGAAGCAAGCAATGTATTTAGCTGTAGTATATTATTTTTTAACATTTTAGTTGTCCTGCAGATTCTTGGTATTGAGCCAATAGCAGGAGACAATTTTGGGCTTCCCGTTGGCCAAACTTTAGAAGTAAAGCAGAACAAAGACAGCTCTAGTGATAAGAGCAAGACTGCATCCACTTAACTTTTTCACTAAGAAATCAAACCAATATTTTACAATGTGGAGAACATGCTCAGGAATGTTCACATAATCAAAACATGTAACAATGACATTATGAGTTCCATGAAGGGAGTGGAAAGCATAAGAAAAGTGAGCCCCAAAGTATTATTTATAGACCAGCAAGCTCATCTATCCTCAGGTATTAAACAGGGGTCAGACTTATCAACATGAAAAATATCTATTGGCTGATAAATATTTCTATATAATATGTGAGGTCTGTGCCTCAAATCTCTGACGTAGTTCTACGAGGCCACTAAATATGAGTCATTTAGTAGTTTAGAAATTACCATTCACCTGAGTAGTTATTGGGAAATAACATTCAAGAACCTTAAACAATGTACCTCACATGTGGTACATATCACTAAAGTAGCCACTTCAAGACATTACAGGGAGTGCAGAATTATTAGGCAAATTAGTATTTTGACCACATCATCCTCTTTATGCATGTTGTCTTACTCCAAGCTGTATAGGCTCGAAAGCCTACTACCAATTAAGCATATTAGGTGATGTGCATCTCTGTAATGAGAAGGGGTGTGGTCTAATGACATCAACACCCTATATCAGGTGTGCATAATTATTAGGCAACTTCCTTTCCTTTGGCAAAATGGGTCAAAAGAAGGACTTGACAGGCTCAGAAAAGTCAAAAATAGTGAGATATCTTGCAGAGGGATGCAGCACTCTTAAAATTGCAAAGCTTCTGAAGCGTGATCATCGAACAATCAAGCGTTTCATTCAAAATAGTCAACAGGGTCGCAAGAAGCGTGTGGAAAAACCAAGGAGCAAAATAACTGCCCATGAACTGAGAAAAGTCAAGCGTGCAGCTGCCAAGATGCCACTTGCCACCAGTTTGGCCATATTTCAGAGCTGCAACATCACTGGAGTGCCCAAAAGCACAAGGTGTGCAATACTCAGAGACATGGCCAAGGTAAGAAAGGCTGAAAGACGACCACCACTGAACAAGACACACAAGCTGAAACGTCAAGACTGGGCCAAGAAATATCTCAAGACTGATTTTTCTAAGGTTTTATGGACTGATGAAATGAGAGTGAGTCTTGATGGGCCAGATGGATGGGCCCGTGGCTGGATTGGTAAAGGGCAGAGAGCTCCAGTCCGACTCAGACGCCAGCAAGGTGGAGGTGGAGTACTGGTTTGGGCTGGTATCATCAAAGATGAGCTTGTGGGGCCTTTTCGGGTTGAGGATGGAGTCAAGCTCAACTCCCAGTCCTACTGCCAGTTTCTGGAAGACACCTTCTTCAAGCAGTGGTACAGGAAGAAGTCTGCATCCTTCAAGAAAAACATGATTTTCATGCAGGACAATGCTCCATCACACGCGTCCAAGTACTCCACAGCGTGGCTGACAAGAAAGGGTATAAAAGAAGAAAATCTTATGACATGGCCTCCTTGTTCACCTGATCTGAACCCCATTGAGAACCTGTGGTCCATCATCAAATGTGAGATTTACAAGGAGGAAAAACAGTACACCTCTCTGAACAGTGTCTGGGAGGCTGTGGTTGCTGCTGCACGCAATGTTGATGGTGAACAGATCAGAACACTGACAGAATCCATGGATGGCAGGCTTTTGAGTGTCCTTGCAAAGAAAGGTGGCTATATTGGTCACTGATTAGTTTTTGTTTTGTTTTTGAATGTCAGAAATGTATATTTGTGAATGTTGAGATGTTATATTGGTTTCACTGGTAAAAATAAATAATTGAAATGGGTATATATTTGTTTTTTGTTAAGTTGCCTAATAATTATGCACAGTAATAGTCACCTGCACACACAGATATCCCCCTAAAATAGCTAAAACTAAAAACAAACTAAAAACTACTTCCAAAAATATTCAGCTTTGATATTAATGAGTTTTTTGGGTTCATTGAGAACATGGTTGTTGTTCAATAATAAAATTAATCCTCAAAAATACAACTTGCCTAATAATTCTGCACTCCCTGTAGATGGTTGTCAGATGTACTGATCTTTGAGAAAAATATTGTGTTAGGTGAGTGTGAATGCAAGTGTGGAAGCAGATTACCCCCTTACAGTCACAATCAAGTTCACAGGTCCAGCGAATGACAACGTGCCCCTTGTGTCTTGTCATGTTGGGCACAAATCGTCGGTCTTTAGCGCTGCTCTAGGATGTTTTACATGCTAGGGCGGTGTTAAAGACCACCCATTAGTTCCGGTGACGTCACTGGGATAAATTCTAGGCAGAAGCCTCAGCCGAGCATACTGAGAAAAAGCCGCTATGTCACCAACAGTAAACAAACAGTCCTTGTCCCGCGCTATGCACCCGAATAACCCCTTTGATAGGTAGAAAAGTCACGTTTTGTCAGTAGAAGGAGTGCATAGGGGCAGCGATCTGTGTGTGTGTTTTACAGTGAGGGCAGCTGGTGGAAAGTGGAAAGCTGTTCATGTAATGCACTTCAGGCACAAAAATCATCGCATTTAAATGTGTCAATACCATTGTGTTCATAAAAGGGGAAATATAATTGTGTCTGTCTACTAATTAGTAAAAACACTTGCAATTTTTCTACTGTTCAAATTTCTGCAGTTCAGCACATTTTACTGCTTCAATATACCAGTTTAATTCAGTACATTTAATGCATGAATATACCATTGTAAGTTGTTAATACTATTGTGCAGTGGGTTCATAGAAGCAGGGCCGTCTTTAATGCGGGGCAAAAGGGGCAGCTGCCCCGGGCCCAGTTGCTCCTGGGGGGCCCAAGGCAGCTGCCTCTTGAGCCCTGCTGGCCACTGCCCACAAATTATGGGGTGAAAACTAATCAGCGTTTCCATTATGGAAGCGCTGATTAGTACCGGAGGACCGGGAAGCGGTGAAAGCTCTGTACTTACCGCTTCCTGGTCCTCGGCTGTCGGCTGTGCAGTGGCTGCGCACAGCGTGACCTCATGCTGTGCACAGCCTTCACAGCCGACAGCCAAGGATCAGGAAGAAGAGAGAAAGTGCTGGTGGGGAGGAGCGACGGCATCCAGGAGAGGTAAGTTGTTTATTTTTATTTTTTGCGCTGATGGCTGGGGGCTGATACATGAGGCTGGGGAGCTGATACATGAGGCTGGGGGAGCTGATACATGAGGCTGGGGGCTGATACATGAAGCTGGGGGATGATACATGAGGTTGTGGGCTGATATATGAGGCTGGGGGGCTGATATGAGGCTGGGGGGCTGATATGAGGCTGGGGGCTGATACATGAGGCTGGGGTTTGGACCTTTACAAAGAGGTTGGACTTTGATGCAGTGAGTTCCCCAGGATGTGGTTACAGATCTCTGATCTACAATGGCTGTGTAGAAATTAAATTGGAAGCAAGAACAGAAGCAGACTTAAATTTTAGGCAGAGTAAGAGAGAATAGTCTTAGCCAAGAGTGCAATCAGAAAGAGTACTGGAGGATTAGGAGGTAGTCAGAGTAGGTAAATTAAGCTAAGGGTCAAACCAGGAGTCGAGGAGATAACTATGCATCATAATCAGGAATGTACCAAGAGTGCAAACCAGAAACAATGCCAAAGCAATAACTAGGAGCTAGAGTCAATACTAAAAGTCCTGGTCATCATAGAAACATGATGCCAAGTTGCCAACATTCTGAAATGCAAGGCCATGGCTGGAGACAGGGAGAGCGTTGTGTTGCATGTGGCAAAAGAAAGCTGCTGATGAGAGGAGAGGGGAGTAACAGCCACAGCATGAATCCCCATTCTTCATGTTAGGTACATAAGGAGGTAGAAATACTAAAGTCACTCTACTAGCTGCACTATAGAAATGTTATCTTTAGTAATAACTATACAAAATACATAACTAATAACAAAGTTAATAATTATAATAACTGCCTTTTACTTTGATTGGGAAACCTGGGCACAGAATGGGTGTAGTATGGGGCCCATTTAATACAGCTGCTTGAGGTCTTCTGCAACAAGTATTCCACTGTGTCCTTAGAATACAGCCAGTCAGCCAATAGCAATGTATTTTTTTTATCTTCCCATCTTGATATGCTCCCTTTTGCCTTCTTGCCTGTCATACTTATCCCATTACCACTTCTCAATGCAACATGCAATTTATCAGAAGTGTCACAATGGAACATATCTAGGGTATGTGTTCGAAATCATCAGCTTATCAATGGCTTTGATTTAGCAGAGTGTAGAGTAATCATAAACACATTGAAGAGTCTCTCAAGCCATTGGTCTGTATGACGTAAACACAATATATCATCTACACATGTAGTCAGACCTGCCATCCAGTGCTAAATCACACATTGTGAGCAGCTGTTAGTCAGCAAAGGATGCCTAGGGCAATAGAACAGATGATGAGATGGTGAAGGTAAACCCTTACAGACTGAGTGATGTACTGTAAGTGCTGAGGAATACCATATGTAGCATTTGGTGGTCCGTATTGTATTTCAGATTCCTGCCAATTCCTACTGTGTTCCCAGATATTGAAGGCTAAAGTGGTTACCCAACCATAAGGCCTCATGCACACAACAGTATTTTTTCACGGTCCGCAAAACGGGGTTCCGTTGTTCCGTGATCCTTTTCCGTTTTTGTTTCCGTGTGTCTTCCTTGATTTTTGGAGGATCACCAGACATGAAGGAAAGTGAAAAAAAATCTAAGTCAAGTTTGCCTTGCAAATGATAGGAAAAAAACTGACGCGAACGCGCATATGCGGATGACAATCTTGTGTGCCTCCGTGTTTTTTCACGGACCCATTGACTTGAATGGGTCCGTGAACCGTTGTCTGTGAAAAAAATAGGACAGGTCATATTTTTTTGACGGACTGGAAACACAGATCACGGACGCGGATGACAAACGGTGCATTATCCGAGTTTTCAACTGACCCATTGGAAGTCAATGGGTCCGCAGAAAATCACGGAAAACGGAACAACGGACATGGAACACAACAACGGTCGTGTGCATGAGGCCTAAGAACTTATCACATATCCACAGGACCCCCACCTATCACAAGAAAACCAGAAGGAATGGAATGATGGTCACACATGTGCACTGGTGCTTCATTCGTTTTCTATGGGATTGCAGAAGATAGCCGAGAACAATGTCTGGCTGTCTCCAGCAATGGTGGTATTATATGTGGAGGAAAGGCAAGTTAGATATCAATATAGGGAAGGGTTCTTTACAGTTAAAGTAGTCAGACTATGGAATTACCATACCTATGGCAAGAAGTAGAAATGACAGATACAGTACTATATCAAAATTAAGAAGAGTTCATAGAGTTTTTTGTGTGAGTTTTTTGTGTGAAAAAGTTTTGATAGTTGCAAGGGAATATTACGCTCTGCATTCTCAAATCATGTTTACTAAAAGGATCTCATTATTATGGCAATAGAATAAAATAGTAATAATAATATAATTGTAATATGGTAACATTATGATAATCCTGTATTGGGCTACGTTTGTCAAGGTTAATGCAGGGTGGTCCATGAAAAAGTAGCCCACCTCCAATATGTCCAAATCAAACTGCCTAATAATCTGTCTTAGTTGTCCTTAGCAATCAGAGTTCAGCTTTCAGTTCCTACAGCACTCTGAAA
This sequence comes from Bufo bufo, assembly GCF_905171765.1. NCBI lineage: Eukaryota > Metazoa > Chordata > Amphibia > Anura > Bufonidae > Bufo > Bufo bufo. The sequence continues at coordinate 460,565,252 of NC_053392.1, read as the reverse complement.
AAATGAAAGCTGAGCTCTGATTGGTTGTTATGGACAATTAAGACAGTTTTACTATTAGGCAGTTTGATTTGGAGATACTGGAGGCGGCCTACTTTACAGTAGTCTCAGCACCAGCAGTCAGTGCCAGTCATCCAGCCACATCCACCAATTACAGTGCCAGATGTGTTAGCCACCAGTCAGTGTCAGCAGTCTCAGCCACCAGTCGCAGTAGCACCAGTCAGTGCTAGCCATGTCAGCCACCAGTCTCACCCACTAGTCAGTGTCAGCAGTCACAGCCACCAGTCACAGTGCCAGCAGTCTCAGCCACAGCCAACAGTCTCGGCCACCAGCCACAGCCACCAGTCTCAGCCACCAGTCAGTGCCAGCAGTCTCAGCCACCAGTCAGTGCCAGTGCCATTTAAAGGGTTGTCTGGGTTCAAAGCTGAACCCGGACATACCTCCATTTTCACCCAGGCAGCCCCCCTGACTTGAGCATCGGAACAGTTCATGCTCCGATGCTCTCTTTTGCCCTGCGCTAAATCGCGCACCCTCACTGGTGGGCGGGATTTAGCGATGACCTAGCCAGTAAAACGGCTAGGGCAGCGCTAAAGCCCGCCCATCAGAGTCGGTGATGTCACGAACACACTGCCGGGCGGAAGCTTCCACTCGGCAGTGTGTTATGATAAACAAAAGAGCCTTTGCCATGCGCGATTTAGCGCAGGGCAAGGGAGCGCATCGGAGCATGAAATGCTAGCCACAGGGGGGCTGCCTGGGTGAAAATAAGGGTATGTCCGGATTCAGCTCTGAACCTGGACAACCCCTTTAATATAGACTGTTCCTACTAATGTTTATGCACTAATGTTCTAGCTCCCGTTATTGTAACGGGCTTAATATCTAGTCTAATATATAAAGCTGAGTGTATGTGTGTGTGTGTGTATGCATGTATGTCCACTAAAGGAATCCGCACCATTGCATTTACAGTCACGAAATTTGGCACACAGGTACATCAGGTGTCTGGGAAGATTTTAGACCAGGTCTCAGCTCTCTAGGACGTACCGTTCCTGAGATATTCCCCAAAAATGCATTAGCCAATAGAAGCTTGGTCACATGACCCTTATCAGCCAATAGAAGCTCGCAGGCCGTTAGCCTCCATATACACAGATTTACTCCAGGTTTCCATAACAACCCAGCCATTTTTCTTCACTGCTGTAGGTGAGCTTTAAAGGAAATCTGTCACCAGGATAATCGCTATTGACGTAAAGCCATGGCCTAATAGCACTAAGTACCTTATTTTAAGATGTGCCTTTGTGCCAGCAATAGATGTTTTTATCCTCTGAAAATCCAGTTTATTTGGTATACAAATGAGCCAGTAAGGTGCCCAGAGGGGCGTCACTCTTGCAGGAAGGATCCCAGACATGCCCTCTGCCACAATGTGTCCACCCTCAAAAGACAAACTTAAAATCCATCCCCAGGTCCTTCTAAGCCACGCCCCTGATCCAGTTAGGCCACACACTCTCTCACTCCTCAGCCGACGGGGATTGAAAAAAATGAAGGTAAAAATCAACTTCTAGGTCCTGCTAAGCCACGCCCCGATATGGTTAGGCCACGCCCCTTCCCACTCCTCAGCCGACAGGGATTGAAAAAATGAAGTTAAAAATCAACTTTTGTCAGCTGCAGGGGTGGGAGGGACATTGACTTTCTTCCTGCAGCTCACACATTCAGACAGCACTGTGCTGCTGTCTGAGAGTGAGCTGTTCAAAAGGACATCCTTGTGTCCGTCCAGGCCCTGCGCCGGACGGAGGACAGGGAGTCTGAAAGCTGGACTGTCCGGCCTAAAACTGGCCAACCTCTGGCCACCCTAGGGGCAGGCTGCTGTGGAGGTCACAGTTAAGGGGATGGTCCGCTATGGAGGTCAGTGTTAAGGGGCAGATTGCTGTAAAGGCCACTGTTAAGGGGGCGGGCCCCTGTGGAGGTCATTGTCAAGGGGGTGGTGTGCTGTGAAACTCACTGTTAAAGGGGAAGGCTGCTGTAAAGGTCAAAATTAAGGGGGTGGGCTGCTGTGGAGGTCCAATTTTAAGGGACAGGGCACTGTGGGGGGTCAGTGTTAAGAGTTGGGGGGCTGTGGGGGTCACTGTTAAGGGGGAGGGGTTATGTAGATATCACTGTTATAATGGATAGTGTTGATATCTTTTAACGACACACCCAAACATTAAATGAAATAGATTAAATATACCCGAGCGAAGCCGGGTCCTTCAGCTAGTATATATATATATATATATATATATAAATGGAAGATGAAGACGCAGCACACTTGTCGGTTGGGTGCAAAATCAGGCCAATATGAACCAGCACCAAGGTTCCATTCAATAAGAAGGAAGAAGCCAGCAGCACACCATTAAGATCAAAAAAACACGTGTCATGTAGCGACGTTTCAACCGCTTGTTGCTGTCTTTCTCAAGCTATGTGCACATGTGTTACAATGATATATAAAGGTGTGTCAATTCATAATACAAAAAATCCAATTAGCTTTAAAATAAGCAAAATTCATAGCAAATTACAGACGACAGTGCAAACGACAGTGCCTCGTAAACAATACATGATATATAGTAACAATACATAATGAGATACAATTGATAATTAAAAAATACAGGTGTACCCAATACATGATGTGGATTAAAAACTCACAAAGTCAGCTGGTAAACTGCGCGCGCCGAGCATAGCGGTCTCGGAGGCGTCCACATTCGGTTACTGCGCATGCGCGAGTACAAGGGATCTTGCGGTATCTCCAACGCAAGGAAACTTAATGGAGACCTCATCAAAGATGGTGTGATCCAAGGATGCTCACATGTGCTCATGCTCGAGCAATAGTGGCCACCCAATATAGAGTCATGTGATCCTTGTCACATGATTCAGATAGAAACAGGTAAACAAGAGATGGGGATGTAAAGGATCAAAGCGATAGGTAGCGAATCAAGACCGTATCAACGGTGGGAACGCTGCCATGGAACCCCAAAGTCAAGTGTCCCACCAACCCACTTACTCCTATACAGACCCATTCATGAACCAAATATTCAACGTGGGAAAAAATGTTTTACAGTCAGGACCAACCGGGTCAGCAGTAAAGTCATCACTCGCAAAATACTCCCAGCAATGAGTTTTTTGGGGTACCCTCGAGCAGCAAATTTCCTACTCTTTTCCATAAGCCGTACATCCCTAGTGGGTTTATCCCTTACAGTCCTCTTGATTGTGGATTCTGAGGGATAAACCCACTAGGAATGAACGGTTTATGGAAATTAGTAAGAAATTTGCTGCTCGAGGGTACCCCAAAAAACTCATTGCTGGGAGTATTTTGCAAGTTGACACCAATCAAGCACAAACCCCATGCAATGATACTACAAGAGCCCCACGCATTCCTTTCATTTCACAATATTCTGCTGATAGTCCGCAAATTGCGTCGGTCATCAGAAAACATTGGAAGATTATAGGGAATAGTTTTCCTCAGAGGGGGCGGAACTTGGGTGATAGGTTGGTCAAGTCTGATGTGGGTAGCAACAGGACCACTGTGAGGTCGCTATGTGGCTCCACACGGACTGGTTGCTATCCATGTCATCACTGTGTGAATTGCTGCCTCATGCTCAAGGGGGATTCTTTTCGTAATCCTGCGACAAATAAAATGATTAAGATCGCTCAGTATCTGACGTGTAAATTCGTCCTACGTGGTCTACCTACTGTCATGCCCATGTGAGGCGTGGTATGTTGGGGAGATCACGTGGGACGTTAAGACACGTTTAAATCAGCATAGATATTCTATCAGAAAAGAAAAAATGGATTTGCCAGTTTCCAAGCATTTTAAGGAGGCGAGTCACTCTGAAAAGGATTTGAGGTTTCGTATATTGGAGCAGGTACAGATGGGCAGATGGGGTGGCGATAGGAAGGCTCTCCTTAAAAAGCGAGAGCTATTTTGGATATTTACTTTGAAGACCCTCAAGCCAAATGGTTTGAATGTTGACTTTAGGGTGGATTAGTGGTGTCTCTCCCTGTGTACCATGTTGTCCTTATCCCCTGGTATGGTTATATTGAACATGTGTATAATACAACTAAGCTGAAATATAAATAGTTTTTAATGAATAACACTTTCCTTTTTTTGTATTATTTGTAGATTCAGCTATTAATCACAACTCCAGTTGGCATCCTGTGTGAAGATACGAGCATTTCAGTCCCCATCAGCTATCCACATTCTGTTCTATATATTTTGCTGATATTTTTTATGATGGCCGCGTCTGTATAGTGCCATACATGTGACATGGTATATATTGCAATTTTTGGTCCACCTATACATGAACATTTTTTGTAATATATGACACCCGAGAAGGTGTCGTCCCCTTTCTTTTAAGGGGTCATGCCAGCTCTGGTTTTATACATGCAGGGCATACGTGTGGATTTGTTCAGTGTCTCATTGGGTGCATTGACGGTGCTGCCCTACCACAGTGATGACTTTACTGCTGACCCGGTTGGTCCTGACTGTGAGACATTTTTTCCCACGTTGAATATTTGGTTCATGAATGGGTCTGTATAGCAGTAAGTGGGTTCCATGGCAGCGTTCCCACCACCGACTACTAGGGAATCATTGACCGTTGATACGGTCTTGATTCGATACCTATCGCTTTGATCCTTTACATCCCCATAGTCTTGTTTACCTGTTTCTATCTGAATCATGTGACAAGGATCACATGACTCTATATTGGGTAGCCACTATTGCTCGAGCATGCGCACATGTGAGCATCCTTGGATCAGGCCATCTTTGATGAGGTCTCCATTAAGTTTCCTTGTGCTGGAGATACCGCGAGATCCATTGTTCTCGCACATGCATAGTAACCGAATGTGGACGCCTCCGAGACCGCTATGCTCGGTGCGCACAGTTTACCAGCTGACTTTGTGAGTTTTTAATCCACATCATGTATTGGGTACACCTGTATTTTTTAATTATCAATTGTATCTCATTATGTATTGTTACTATATATCATGTATTGTATTAAGAGGCACTGTCACTTTATTTCAATCATGTATTTCTCACATTGATGCTGATGAACTTGTAGCTTTTTTAAATGTAATTTGCTATGAATTTTGCTTATTTTAAGGCTAATTGGATTTTTTGTATTATGAATTGACACACCTTTATATATCGTTGTTGTAACACATGTGCACAAAGCTTGAGAAAGACCGCAACAAGCGGTTAAAGCGTCGCTACATGACACTGGGTGAATAAACCACACGTGTTTTTTTATCTTAATGGTGTGCTGCTGGCTTCTTCCTTCTTATATATATATACAGTACAGACCAAAAGTTTGGACACACCTTCTCATTCAAAGAGTTTTCTTTATTTTCATGACTATGAAAATTGTAGATTCACACTGAAGGCATCAAAACTATGAATTAACACATGTGGAATTATATACATAACAAACAAGTGTGAAACAACTGAAAATATGTCATATTCTAGGTTCTTCAAAGTAGCCACCTTTTGCTTTAATTACTGCTTTGCACACTCTTGGCATTCTCTTGATGAGCTTCAAGAGGTAGACCCCTGAAATGGTTTTCACTTCACAGGTGTGCCCTGTCAGGTTTAATAAGTGGGATTTCTTGCCTTATAAATGGGGTTGGGACCATCAGTTGCGTTAAGGAGAAGTCAGGTGGATACACAGCTGATAGTCCTACTGAATAGACTGTAAGAATTTGTATTATGGCAAGAAAAAAGCAGCTAAGTAAAGAAAAATGAGTGGCCATCATTACTTTAAGAAATGAAGGTTAGTCAGTCAGCCGAAAAATTGGGAAAACTTTGAAAGTAAGGGCTATTTGACCATGAAGGAGAGTGATGGGGTGCTGCGCCAGATGACCTGGCCTCCACAGTCACCGGATCTGAACCCAATCGAGATGGTTTGGGGTGAGCTGGACCGCAGAGTGAAGGCAAAAGGGCCAACAAGTGCTAAGCATCTCTGGGAACTCCTTCAAGAAAGTTGGAAGACCATTTCAGGGGACTACCTCTTGAAGCTCATCAAGAGAATACCAAGAGTGTGCAAAGCAGTAATCAAAGCAAAAGGTGGCTACTTTGAAAAACCTAGAATATGACATATTTTCAGTTGTTTCACACTTATTTGTTATGTATATAATTCCACATGTGTTAATTCATAGTTTTGATGCCTTCATAGTCATGAAAATAAAGAAAACTCTTTGAATGAGAAGGTGTGTCCAAACTTTTGGTCTGTACTGTACAGTTGCAAGAAAAAGTATGTGAACCCTTTGGAATGATATGGATTTCTGCACAAATTGGTCATAAAATGTGATCTGATCTTTATCTAAGTCCCAACAATAGACAATCACAGTCTGCTTAAACTAATAACACACAAAGAATTAAATGTTACCATGTTTTTTTTTAACACACCATGTAAACATTCACAGTGCAGGTGGAAAAAGTATGTGAACCCTTGGATTTAATAACTGGTTGAACCTCCTTTGGCAGCAATAACTTCAACCAAACGTTTCCTGTAGTTGCATATCAGACGTGCACAACGGTCAGGAGTAATTCTTGGCCATTCCTCTTTACAGAACTGTTTCAGTTTATTATATTCTTGGGATGTCTGGTGTGAATCGCTTTCTTGAGGTCATACCTCAGCATCTCAATCGGGTTGAGGTCAGGACTCTGACTGGGCCACTCCAGAAGGCGTATTTTCTTCTGTTTAAGCCATTCTGTTGTTGATTTACTTCTATGCTTTGGGTCGTTGTTCTGTTGCAACACCCATCTTCTGTTGAGCTTCAGCTGATGGACAGATGGCCTTAAGTTCTCCTGCAAAATGTCTTGATAAACTTGGGAATTCATTTTTCCTTCGATGATTGCAATCCGTCCAGGCCCTGTCGCATCAAAGCAGCCCCAAACCATGATGCCCCCACCACCATACTTCACAGTTGGGATGAGGTTTTGATGTTGGCGTGCTGTGCCTCTTTTTCTCCACACATAGTGTTGTGTGTTTCTTCCAAACAACTCAACTTTGGTTTCATCTGTCCACAGAATATTTTGCCAGTACTGCTGTGGAACATCCAGGTGCTCTTGTGCAAACTGTAAACGTGCAGCAATGTTTTTTTTTGGACAGCAGTGGCTTCCTCTGTTGTATCCTCCCATGAAATCCATTCTTGTTTAGTGTTTTACGTATCATAGATTCGCTAATAGGGATGTTAGCATATGCCAGAGACTTTTGGAAGTCTTTAGCTGACACTAGGATTCTTCTTCACCTCATTGAGCAGTCTGCGCTGTGCCCTTGCAGTCATCTTTACAGGACGGCCACTCCTAAGGAGAGTAGCAGCAGTGCTGAACTTTCTCCATTTATAGACAATTTGTCTTACCATGGACTGATGAACAGCAAGGCTTTTGGAGATACTTTTATAACCCTTTCCAGCTTTATGCAAGTGAACAATTCTTAATCGTAGGTCTTCGCAGAGCTCTCTTGTGCAAGGCATCATTCACATCAGGCAATGCTTCTTGTGAAAAGTAAACCCAGAAATGTGTTTTTTATAGGGCAGGGCAGCTGTAACAAACACCTCCAATCTCATCTCATTAATTGGACTCCAGTTGGCTGGCACCTCACTCCAATTAGCTCTTGGAGATGTCATTAGTCTAGGGGTTCACATACTTTTTCCACCTGCACTGTGAATGTTTACATGGTGTGTTCAATAAAAACATGGTAACATTAAATTCTTTGTGTGTTATTAGTTTAAGCAGACTGTGATTGTCTATTGTTGTGACTTAGATGAAGATCAGATCACATTTTATGACCAATTGTGCAGAAATCCATATCATTCCAAAGGGTTCACATAATTTTTCTTGCTACTGTATATATATATATATATATATATATATATATATATAAAAAAAATTACAGCGCTTTCAAACACTTTATTTACCCCTGTGGTCTCAATGCTTTCAACTCATTCACAGAGTCTTTTTTTCAAGCTATAAGCTAACACGTTACAACTAGTGTTGAGTGAACTTGTGTTTCAAGTTCAGCGTACAAGGTTCAGATTATCTAAGAATTCCGTTATGGATTCCGCTACCATGGACCATAAGGGTCCATTCACACGTCCGCAACTGTTTTGCGGTCCGTAAATTACGTATCCGCAAAACACAGACACCAGCCATGTGCGTTCCGCATTTTGCAGACCGCACATGGCCAGCGCACTATGATAGAAATACCTATTCTTGTCCGTGGCTGCGGACAAGAATAGGACATGCTCTATTTTTTTTGCAGGGCCGCGGAACAGAAGTGCGGATGCAGACAGCACATGGTGGTGATGTCCGCATCTTTTGCGACCCCATTGAAAATGAATGGGTCCGCACCCCTTCTGCAAAATTGAGGAACGGATGCGGACCCATTATGCGGACGTGTGAATGAACCCTTAGTTATGGTCCGTGGTAGCAGAATCCATAATGGAATTCTTAGATAACCCGAACCTGAACCTTGTACGCCAAACTTGAAACACAAGTTCGCTCATCCCTAGTTGCGATCACAGGGGTGAATAAAGTGTTTTTCTTTCCACTCATTTCTTGTGAGAGTGCTGTCATTTTTTTCAATTCTTATATTGTCCTGGATTTGTTGCCAGATCCATTGGCCTGCACCTCCATATTTATATTTGGCCTGATGTGCTGCCACGAGTATTAGGGTTATTCCTGCAATATATAAATCTTTTGCTGGAGGTAGTTGTGCATTGTGTGTGTGTGTGTGTGTGTGTGTGTGTGTGTGTGTGTATACTGTATATATATCTTTTTGTGAGACAAGGTAACCAAAAAGTGGCTGTTCTGGCACAGTTTTTATTTTTTGTTCTTTACAATGTTCACCTGACAGAGTAGATAATGTGATATATTTATAGAGCAGGTCGTAACAACGCAGCAATGCCTAATATGTCAATTTTTTATTTATTGGGGATTTACACAATAAAAAATGTTTTTAAAAAAAATCATGTTTTTGTGTTTCCATTTTCTGAAAGCCATATTTTTTTTAATTTTGGGCGATTGTCTTAGGTAGGACCTCATTTTTTGATGGAAGAGATGATGGTTTCATTGGTACCATTTTGGGGCACATATGACTGAGGCTGGGGAAGGTTCCACAGCTGTGGAAGACCTCCTGTGTGGTACCAGTGCCAAAGACCTCACACCCGAAAGACTTAAGCAGCTACAGGCTGGTAGCACTGACCTCACACTTGATGAAGACCCTTGAGAGGCTGGTTCTCAACCATTTTCACCCCCTGGTGAGGTCTTCATTGGATCCACTGCAGTTTGCCTACCAGCCTGGCATCGGGGTGGATGATGTCATAATCTACCTCCTACACCGAGCTCTAACTCACCTGGAGAGGCCTGGAAACACTGTGAGGATCATGTTTTTTGGTTTCTCCAGTGCTTTTAACACCATCCAACCTGGACTTCTGAGGAACAAGCTGGAGATGGCAGTAGTGGACCACCACATGTCACATTGGATACTTGACTACCTCACAGAACGCCCACAGTTTGTTAAATCTCAGGGTTGTGTCTCTGACAAGCTGATCTGCAGTATGGGGGCACCACAAGGAACAGTGCTGGCATCGTTCCTCTTCACCCTCTACACTGCAGACTTCTCCATCAACTCCCCAGGCTGCCACCTACAGAAGTTCTCTGATGACTCTGCCATAGTTGGCCTTATCACAGGATGACTCAGAGTACAGACAGGGGACACAGGATTTTGTGGACTGGTGTCAGCGGAACCAGCTCCAGATCAACACGGGCAAAACCAAGGAGCTGGCGGTGGATTTCCGCAGACATAGGCCCTCTGCTTTGGTTCCGGTGAACATACAGGAAACGGACATTGAGGTGGTGGACTCTTATAAGTACTTGAGCCAACAAACTGGACTGGAGCCATAACACTGATGCTCTTTTCAAAAAGGGTCAGAGCAGACTCTATCTGTTGAGGATACTGAGGTCCTTTGGAGTGCAGTGGACACTCCTAAAGACCTTCTTTGACTCAGTGGTGGCATCAGCCATATTCTATGATGTGGTTTGTTGGGGGAGCAGCTTATCTGTGGCTGAGAGACAGAGATTAGATAAGCTCATTAAGAAGGCCAGCTCCCCCCCCCCCTTCCCATGCACGAAGCTGTTGTGGAGCTGGAGAGCTCCTTCCTTCAGTGACAGACTGCTGCATCCTAGGTGCACAAAGGAATGTTATCAGAGGTCCTTCCTCCCAGCAGCAGTTAGGATTTATAACCACCACTGTTCCCAGAAACCCAGTAGTGAATTTTTTAAGTAAATTCTGTGTTATGTTTTTCTTGTATTTTACTCATTAATTTCTAATTACTCTTATTTTGCTCCTGTTGTGAATGTGATTGCTGCTGTTATGACAAAATTTCCCCACTGAGGGACAATAAAGGGATTTTTTTCTTCTTCTTTTTGATCGCTTGGTATTACACTTTTTGTGATGTAAGGTGATAAAAAATAGTTAACTGTCCCCGAATCTCATCCTTCTGGAAAGAGCTTAATAATATCATCAATGATGTATTCGGGTCGGAAATTAAGCTTTCTATTAATCTGATGTTATTTAATTTATATGATGTATACCAATCAACTGTGAAATCAGAGTTGTGCAGTTGTGCGTCGCTAAGATATTAATTCCCAGGAAATGGTTACAAACTGATCCACCCACTATACGGGTATGGCTCACAGAATTACAGAAAGTACAAGGACTTGAGGGGAGAAGATGGGGAGTCCTACTCAAACCTACAAAATTTGAGAGTATCTGGAGCAAATGGACTGACTTTCTAACTCCCACTAAAGCACTCCAACTGTTTGAACTTTAGTCATATTTGTCTAGTTTACTGATACAATGTGTTGAGGTTTGCTATGAAACTTCACCACTTTAGTTGTTTTTGCTTTTCTCTCTATTTCTATGATTGTGAGTCGTACACCTTCAACATCTTCAACATCTTTTTTCTGAACCATGAGAAATAATCATTGGGTTCCTGACTGGTACTTACTCCTCACAACCTTTTTCCTTCCTTCCTTTCCCCCTCTTCTCTCCTTACCCTCACCTTTGTCTTCCCTTACCCTCCCCTGTCCTATCACTCTCCCTAGTTCTACGAAATAAAGTTACACTTAATAGTTAAATTTGTATTTTATACAATGCTAATTGATGTTCATACATAGATTTTTTTTCTCTTATTCCCCTTTTTTCATTATTATGTGATTTGCATTATTTATATATCTGCTTCCTTATATTTTATTGAGAGTGACGTAACGCTCATGTTTGTAATCTTAAACTTTTTAAAAAATAAAAGAATTTACAAGAAAACATTGTATGGCAGATTCCAATAAACTGGGCCTTATATAGTGTCTATAATCTGTGGTGTTCTGTAGCCAATAGTGTACTACAGCAGAAAACAGTGTCTGTATTGCAGATTCCAATAAACTGGGCCTAATCTGTGGTGTTCTGTTACCAATACTGTACTACAGGGTGGGCCATTTATATGGATACACCTTAATAAAATGGGAATGGTTGGTGATATTAACTTCCTGTTTGTGGCACATTAGTATATGTGAGGGGGAAACTTTTCAAGATGGTGGTGACCATGGCGGCCATTTTGAAGTTGGCCATTTTGAATCCAACTTTTGTTTTTTCAATAGGAAGAGGGTCATGTGACACATCAAACTTATTGGGAATTTCACACCATAAGTATGGTGTGCTTGGTTTTAACGTAACTTTATTCTTTCATAAGTTATTTACAAGTTTCTGACCACTTATAAAATGTGTTCAATGTGCTGCCCATTGTGTTGGATTGTCAATGCAACCCTCTTCTCCCACTCTTCACACACTGATAGCAACACCGCAGGAGAAATGCTAGCACAGGCTGCACATCTCGTATCTTCACAGCATAGACAATTGCCTACAGATGACCCCAAAGATAAAAGTCTAAGGGGGTCAGATCGGGAGACCTTGGGGGCCATTCAACTGGCCCACGACGACCAATCCACTTTCCAGGAAACTGTTCATCTAGGAATGCTCGGACCTGACACCCATAATGTGGTGGTGCACCATCTTGCTGGAAAAACTCAGGGAACGTGCCAGCTTCAGTGCATAAAGAGGGAAACACATCATCATGTCCAATGTCGCATAGCCAGTGGCCTTGAGGTTTCCATTGATGAAGAATGGCCCCACTATCTTTGTACCCCATATACCACACCATACCATCAATTTTTTTCTTCCAACAGTCTTGGAGGGATCTATCCAATGTGGGTTAGTGTCAGACCAATAGCGGTGGTTTTGTTTGTTAACTTCACCATTCACATAAAAGTTGGCCTCATCCCTGAACAAAATCTTCTGCGTAAACTGAGGGTCCTGTTCCAATTTTTGTTTTGCCCATTCTGCAAATTCAGTGCGCCGATCTGGGTCATCCTCGTTGAGATGCTGCAGTAGCTGGAGTTTGTAAGGGTGCCATTTGTGAGTAGCTAATATCCGCCGAAGGGATGTTCGACTAATGCCACTCTCCAGTGACATGCGGCAAGTGCTACGCTGTGGGCTCTTGCTGAATGAAGCTAGGACAGCCACTGATGTTTCTTCATTAGAGACAGATTTCATGCGTCCACATTTTGGCAAATCCAACACTGAACCAGTTTCACGAAAGTTAGCAAGCAGTTTTCTAACTGTAGCATGGGAGATGGGTGGTCTCGTAGGGTGTCTTGCATTGAATTCTGCTGCAATGACCCGGTTACTGCGTTCACCAGACATCAACACAATTTCTATCCGCTCCTCACGTGTTAACCTCGGCGACATGTCAATGGCTGTAAACAAAGAGAAACTTGTAAATAACTCATGAAATAATAAAGTTACATTAAAACCAAGCACACCATTGTTTTTCTTGTGAAATTCCCAATAAGTTTGATGTGTCACAGGACCCTCTTCCTATTGAAAAACAAAAGTTGGATTCAAAATGGCCGACTTCAAAATGGCCGCCATGGTCACCACCATCTTGAAAAGTTTCCCCCCTCACATATACTAATGTGCCACAAACAGGAAGTTAATATCACCAACCATTCCCATTTTATTAAGGTGTATCCATATAAATGGCCCCTGTACATCAGAAAACATTGTATGGCAGATTCCAATAAACTGGGCCTTATATAGTGTCTATAATCTGTGGTGTTCTGTAGCCAATAGTGTATTACATCAGAAAACAGTGTCTGTATTGCAGATTCCAATAAACTGGGCCTAATCTGTGATGTTCTGTTACCAATACTGTACTACATCAGAAAACAGTGTCTGTATTGCAGATTCCAATAAACTGGGCCTAATCTGTGGTGTTCTGTTACCAATACTGTACTACATCAGAAAACAGTGTCTGTATTGCAGATTCCAATAAACTGGGCCTAATCTGTGGTGTTCTGTTACCAATACTGTATTGCATCAGAAAACTGTGTCTGTATTGCAGATTTCAATGCTCTGGGCCTTATATAGTGTCTATAATCTGTGGTGTCTTGTAGCCAATAGTGTACTACATCAGAAAACAGTGTCTGTATTGCAGATTCCAATAATCTGGGCCTAATATAGTGTCTATAATCTGTGGTGTTCTGTAGACAATACTGTACTACATCAGAAAACATTGTATGGCAGATTCCAATAAACTGGGCCTTATATAGTGTCTATAATCTGTGGTGTTCTGTAGCCAATAGTGTACTACATCAGAAAACAGTGTCTGTATTGCAGATTCCAATAAACTAGGCCTTATATAGTGTCTATAAAAAAAAAAAAAAAAAAAAAAATAGCTTTTTTGGCACATTTTTTATTTTATTTTATTACGGAGTTCACCAGATGGGTTGGATTACATGCTATTTTTATAGAGCAGGTTGTTACGTACAAAGTGATGCCTAATATGTGCATTTTTAAGATTTTATTTTACACAATAAAAGCATTTTTGAAAAAAAAATCATGTTCCTTTTCTGAAAGCCATATTTTTTTTATTTTTTTTTACGAATTGTCTTAGGTAGGTTCTCATTTTTTGCAGGATGAGATGATGGTTTGATTGGTACCATTTTGGGGCACATATGACTTTTTGATCGCTTGGTATTACACTTTTTGTGATGTAAGGTGATAAAACGCTTTTTTGCCACATTTTTATTTATTTTTTTACGTTGTTTACCAGACGGGTTTCGCAGGCATGCTCAACCTGCGGCCCTCCAGCTGTTGTAAAACTACAACTCCCACAATGCTCTGCTGTAGGCTGATAGCTGTAGGCTGTTCAGGCATGATGGGAGTTGTAGTTTTGTAACAGCTGGAGGGCCGCAGGTTGAGCATGCCGGGGTTAGCGCATGAGATATAGCATTTTTGAAACAAAAAAATCATGTTTTTGTGTCTCCCTTTTCTGAAAGCCATAACTTTTTTATTTTTTGTGCGATTGTCTTAGGTAGAGGCTCATTTTTTGCGGGATAAGATGACGGTTTGATTGGTATGATTTTGGGGTACATATGACTCTTTTGATCACCATCAAAGTTTTTTTTATGGCGTTCACTGTGCAGCAAAAGTACGTGATGCTTTTATAGATCAGGTCATTACGGATGTGGCGATACCAAATATGTTTAGTGTTTTTTATTTTTTACATTTTTAACCAATTATATGTGCGGGTATAGGAAGAAGTTAGATTTTTTTTTCCTTTATACTTTTTTGACTCAGACCCACTTGGTTCGTGAATATCCAGTGTCTGATGCCTCTACAATACACTGCAGTACACTGTTTAGTGTACTGCAGTGTATTGTCATTCACAGCTATACCATGGCAATCTGGATGCCTGTGAAAGTGTCCAGTTGCCATGGGAACCATAGGGACGCTGCCACAGCAGCGCAGCATCCCGATAGGGGAGGGAGCCCTCTCTCTCAGTTTACCCTTGAAGCATTAGGCATGGAAGGGGTTAAATGGCCAACATCGGTGCCAGCACCAATGTCAGACGTTTCAAGCAGAGTGTCAGCTGTATGTTACAGCTAACACTCTGCCCCGCTGCCGCTCTGCAAACCTTGACTTGGGGGGATGGCGAGGGGGGCTTGTTGCGTCGCTGGCCATCCTGAAGGGGGGGAGAGGGACAGCATCAGGCCACTGCCACAGCAGAGCACAGCAGAGCGATGGTTAGCTCCTTCCATACAGCGGTCCCTTTTGACCATGGCATGGAAGGAGTTATGTCTGCAGTTTGAAGCAGACTGTCAGCTGTATGTTACAGCTGACAGCAGAGGTCGCATTATATTTTTTCAGAAGAGTAAAAATACTCTTAACAATTTTGAGTAGTACTTTTAGCCAAGGAGGAGTACAAATTTTGCATTAATTCACATATATGATGCAAAGGCCCACATAACATTGTGAGGCTGATATTTATGCAGGGAAACCATTGCTAGTCTCCCATGCAGAAAGATACTAAACATAAGACCACTGCTGCCATACACAGCGCCCACCTGACGCTGCCATTCACAGCTCCCACCTGACGCTGCCATACACAGGGCCCCCTGACGCTGCCATACACAGCTCCCACCTGATGCTGCCATACACAGGGCCCACCTGATGCTGCCACATACACAGCGCCCACCTGACACTGCCATACACAGCACCCACCTGATGCTGCCATACACAGCGCCCACCTGACGCTGCCATATACAGCGCCCACCTGACACTGCCATACATTGCGCCCACCTGACTCTGCCATACACTGCGCCCACCTGAATCTGCCATACACAGCACCCACCTGATGCTGCCACACACAGCACCCACCTGACGCTGCCATGCACAGCGCCCACCTGATGCTTCCATACACAGCGCCCACCTGATGCTGCCATACACAGCGCCCACCTGACGCTGCCATACACTGCGCCCACCTGATGCTGCCATACACAGCACCCACCTGACGCTGCCATACACTGCGCCCATCTGATGCTGCAATACACAGCGCCCACCTGACGCTGCCATACACAGTGCCCACCTGAAGCTGCCATACACAGGGCCCACCTGACACTGCCATACACAGGGCCCACCTGACGCTGGCATACACACAGCGCTGCCATACACATCTGACGCTGCCATTCACACAGCGCCCACCTGATGCTGCCATACACAGTGCCCAAGTGACGCTACCATACACAGCGCACACCTGACACTATATACATATTACATACACAGCTCTACCACATGCCCATTACACAGATAGTTTACTATATACACATTGCACACAGCTCTGCTACATGTCCATTACACAGATAGTACTACTGTGTGCACATTACACACAGAAAACTGTACAATAGACTGGTTACACTGACATAGCCCTGCTTTATACACACCGTCCATACATAAAATACCTCTGCATTCTCGACCAGCACAGTCCTATGCAGAGCCTGTGTTCCCCTAATTCCCCCCACACACATGACTGTTACATCACCACAGGTCCTGTAACCACAATGTAGTCTTCTGATACAGGCTCCCGTGTGCACAGGAGGAGTTACAGAAAATTTATCAGATGATGGATTCTCTGTAAACTCACTGAGAGCAGCCTGCCGGGCTTAGGAAGCACAGCAGGCTGTAGAACAAAAACGAAAAAGATAGATAAATAGAACCAACTGGAGAAATTATTTTCTCCACAAAATAAATAAATTAGTGTAATTTTTATTTTTTTTACAAAGGTGTCCATATCCTTTAACAATTCAGTTAAAGTACCCCAATAGCGTCATTATATGCTCAGTGTCAGACTTGCCCACCAGAGTACCAGAGGATCATCTAGTAGGCCCCAGCTCTCATACTATAGTGGGCCCCAGAAGTTCGTAGAAATATCTCATTTGGAGCTGCCTTTAGAGCAAAACTTGCCACAGACAATTTCTTTGACCACCTGACCTGAGACCACCTTGGCGCTTGGTAGGCGGGCTCAGATGTGTTTTGATCAAAATATATTGGCTAAGTGTCTCAGATTTTATCATATCAGAGTGAAGACTTTGTCCATATATAATGCTTGCATCTACTTTACTAAGTGCATTATTATCTTATTTCTGTGGTTTTCTTCAATAATATGGCCAGTGACATCCGCAGATTTGTATATCATATCGTGCAGGATGTTTTTATCTTGTTTTTTTCTGTGATTTTTTTGTCTATGTAGTATTTGCTTGAGTGAGTGGCACCTTCAAGTGTGAATGCGCACCTATTTTATCTTGGGAGTAGCATTCCTCTGCACTTTTGCCCTTCCTATCCAATAGAGCGCCTTGATTAGGTGGTACATATGGGTGTGCTTGCTCCTCCTCCCATTGGTTGTTTGATGCACATGGAGGTGACTAGGAGCAGCACACCATATGTGCGGCGTCTGCGCTCCTGAACATAGAAGCCCAATGGCTTAGGTAGGTTTAGCGTAGGACCCGCCTGACCTGAGCCGACCTTGGCGCTTGGTAGGCGGGCTCAGATGTGTTTTGATCATAATAAATTGACTAAGTGTCTCAGATTTTATCATATAAGAGTGAGGACTTTGTCCATATATAATGCTTGCATCTACTTTGCTAAGTACATTATTATCTATTTCTGTGATTTTCTTCAATTCAGTTAAAGTACCCCAATAGCACCATTATATGCTCAGTGTCAGACTTGCCCACCAGAGTACCAGAGGATCATCTAGTAGGCCCCAGCTCTCATACTAGCTGCCTTTAGAGCAAAACTTGCCACAGACAATTTCTTTGATTCAAACTTTATTAGACTTTATTCATGATCAGTGATGAGCGGCAGGGGCAATATTCAAATTCACAATATTTTGTAGCAAATTCGTCTTATATATTAGTGAATTCACGAATTGGAGATTATATTCTTGATTGCAAAAAATCGTCAATGTATTATTTGTGTATAGTGCGCAAAATACTGGCGTGGGGTAGGCAACTTTTCTATTGGTTGCTAGGGATGTTGCTACGCTGTGACAAAGCCTTCTCATTGGCCCACAAGCTAGAAGAAGGGAGGGATGATCACCTTATATCACTAATATTCGTCATTATGAATATATAGCACTATATTCTAAATATTTGCAGTGCCAATATTCGCGAAAAAATTTGCTTTTTAGAATATTTGCGCTCAACACTATTCAAGATATGGAGGTTGTGCCCTGAGAATAATTTCCTCTGTTGGCTCCAAAGAACCCCAGTCCAGCACTGTGTATAAAGTCTACATATAAACACAGTGAAGTCAGTTTGTGATAGACTGCCAGGAAGGAAGTTTTTATTACATAATGTGCTGCCTATAAGGGGTCCAGAGCAAATGCCCCTTTGCCCATTCTATAATTCAGCCCTAATCACATTTTACGTGTTTTGTACATAACCGTGGATTTTCAGGATAAATGCATCACACAAATAAATCCACATTTATCTTCCAGAATGTCACAGAAAAGTAACTGCCAAGGAATGTGTTTTGACAAATCCAATGAAAAGAGACTTTCTTAAGGGGAAACTTTGGTCATTATTGGCATTAAGCGGTCTTAAGTGACTTTGGGTTGATTTAAGAAAATGAATAAAAGCTAAAATGTAGAACTTCCCTTAGACCTGAAATACTGAAAGAAAAGAAAAATCTAAAGAAATACATACATTTTACATAAAAATGTCAGAGATGAGCATAATGACCTTGTATGAAGATGTTATGGATACTGTATGCAAGTCACGTAGAATAGATTAAAAAAGTACAATACACGATGCTTCAATTCACCTATTGATTAGCAATATCCTCATCCTTTCGTGTTTTATTATTTTATCTTTACGTTATTGGCTTGACTATTGGATTCCAATGTTTCTCATGTTCATTTAACTAGTATTAAGGCTGGTTACAGCCTGTATTTGTGGGCGGGGCTGCTGACTATATCTTTCCCTCGCGTCCTCACCATGAGGACGGCCGCGTCATGCTTCTGCCTCCAGCCCGTTCCGTCACTTCCGGGGTTCCCAGCCTACGTCACTTCCGGGTAAGGTACGGCTCTCCAGCTTCATCGGCCGGGGGCAGCGTCTGTCCGGCCTGCCCAGCTGGGCTCGGCCGGGGCTTCCTCTCTTCTTCAGCTCCTGGGAAGCCTCCTCGCAGCGTGCGATCCTCTTTTTCTGTTTAGGGCCTCTCGGCAGGGCCGGCGTCCACGGCGCTTCAGGTAGGGCTGACCGCTCCCGCACATCAGAATCTTAAAACCGCATGCCAGCAACGCCCGTCCTGGGTTTCGCTCTCGCTTTCTTCTGGGGCGTCAGTGGGCAGTAGGTGTCAGTATACATAAATGCGAGTTTTTATTATAGATGAGTGTATTTGCATCGGAGCTGTGTAATGTGTCAGCTGTGCATGCAGCAGTGCTGAGTGCGTGTATATATAAGGTGGTTGTGTGCACGTATATGGTGTGTGCTTCAGAGCTATGTGTGTGTAATTTGTGTATAGCACGGCTGAGTGTTTATAACATGCTTACTGCAGAGCGCTGTCTATAATATGCATGCAGCAAGCAGTGGCGTAAATGAACTTAAATGTGTCAGCTGCACAGGCTGGCTCAGTTGCGGCACTCCATGTCAAAAGCCGCACCGCTCTGTGGCCTCGCGTTCCCTCTAACGAGGTTATCTCCCAAACAGTTTCATAAATGAACATGGTCAGTACGTGGAATTATCTTTGCAGGTGTTCTTACATTCTCATTTTTCTTTTTCAGTTCTGACTTGTCAGTGGACAGTCTTCAGAAATCCTGTGCAGGGTTCTGCCTTCATGGGTGCAGGTGAAACCAGAGTGTAATTACTAGGTGAAGGGTCCACCCTGTGTCATAGTCATTACAAAGCTTCTCAAGAGGGCTTTGCAGATTTCCATTGTTTGCATGGGTATTTACCCATAGAGCAGCGTGCTCTACATATATTATTTGTTTTTAAAGGGGCTTTATTAGAGTTTTTCATGGATTGGGTCCTCAGCATTGCTCCGGTGGGTCTCTGACCCATCCCATGCTCTGGGCCTGGGCTCAGGTGGAGGTGCTGCCGTACACTTCAGGGAGTTCTCCGGTCGCCTGGCGAGCAGCATCTCCGCTTGGCTGACGCATATGCGGGGGGTGGGATGTCCCTCAAACAGGTCCTTCTCTTTCCAGGTTGGGGGGGGAACGCTGTTTTCCGCTTGTCTAATGTACCATTTCGGGCTCAGGTCTTAATTTATTAGCTTGTTGTCTTTACCTAGGTGCTGATAAATTTTTCCGATATGAACAGGGCTGCAGTACCGTCTGATATCCAGTCTTCCCGTTCAGCCGAGTAGCTGCTCAGCTTCCTGAATTTCTTCAGGTATCACGCACACGTCATTTTAGTCTGTTTTCCATGCTTCCCCCAGGTACACGCTGTCTCTGTCATCCTGGATCACTCAGGCTCGTTCTGCCTCTGTCATCCTGGATCACCTAGGTACACGCTGCCTTTGTCATCCTGGATCGCCCAGGCCCGTTCTGCCTCTGTCATCCTGGATCGCCCAGGCCCGTTCCGCCTCTGTCATCCTGGATCGCCCAGGCCCGTTCCGCCTCTGTCATCCTGGATCGCCCAGGCCCGTTCTGCCTCTGTCATCCTGGATCGCCCAGGCCCGTTCTGCCTCTGTCATCCTGGATCGCCCAGGCCCGTTCTGCCTCTGTCATCCTGGATCGCCCAGGCCCGTTCTGCCTCTGTCATCCTGGATCGCCCAGGCCCATTCTGCCTCTGTCATCCTGGATCGCCCAGGCCCGTTCTGCCTCTGTCATGCTGGATCGCCCAGGCCCGTTCTGCCTCTGTCATCCTGGATCGCCCAGGCCCGTTCTGCCTCTGTCATCCTGGATCGCCCAGGCCCGTTCTGCCTCTGTCATCCTGGATCGCCCAGGCCCGTTCTGCCTCTGTCATCCTGGATCGCCCAGGCCCGTTCCGCCTCTGTCATCCTGGATCGCCCAGGCCCACGCTGCCTCTGTCATCCTTTCTTGCTCCCCGTCCACGGTCCTCTGTTCCCTCATCTTCCTTCTCTTCCCAGCACTCCTAAGCGGTGTTTAAAATAATAATAATAAAATCTAATTGGTACAACTACTTCTTCAGTACACCAGACTTGGGGGTATCTACAACCGTAATGAGGTATAATTGCATGTATTGTTTTCTGTTTTATTTTATTTTTGCAGTACATTTCAGCTGAGAAGCCATGGTCGGCAGGCACGGGGCTTGCCGGCCTATGTCTCCATTCAGGTAAAAAATAAAAAATAAATAATTAAAGAGAGTACGTAGCGGAGAGTCCAGACACCGGTGTGATCGGTGGGGTGCTGCCTTGCGGACACTGCTGCGGGGTCGGGGACTGATGCTCTGATTCCCGTCGCCTGTGCTACCGCTAGCCCAGGTCGAGTTTAGGTTGGAGCCTTCGGTGGACCCCTATACCCACGGGTGCCAATCAATTGCTGCACAATCGCTCTATGCCTCCTCGACTAGGGCCAGAAACTGCACCTTCCACTGCTGCTAACAGATGTAACACAAGTTATCCCCTCCAGTGTAGCTAACTCCATGAATGTTGTTTTAGTAGTGGGTTTTGTTGCTGTGCTATTTTCAGTTTCCTAATGTGCAATTTTGGGCAATCTTTTCTTAAAACAGACAGGGCTGCGGTACTCTCTGATATTCAGTCCTCCCAGTCGGCCAAGTTGCTGCTCATCTGCTTCCTGAATTCTTCAGGCATCATGTATACGCCTTCTGTCTGTCTTCCCTGCTTCTTGACTCACTCTCACGTCATCTGAGGTCCCTGTCATCCTGGATCGCCCAGGCTCGCTCGGCCCCTGCCATCCAGGTTCATCCAGGCTCACACTTCTCCGGTCGTCCTGGATCGCCCAGGCTCGCCCTGCCTCTGTCTTCTTGGATCACCCAGGCTCTCTCTGTTTCGGTTATCCTGGCTGGCCGAGGCTCGCTCTGTCTCTATTTTCCTGGTTCGCCCAGGCTCGCTCTACCCTTGTCATCCAGGATCGCCCTGGCCCGTACTGTCGTCCTGGATCGCCCAGGCTCGCTCCGTGCCTGTCATCCTGGACCGCCCAGGCTCGCTCCGTCTCTGCCTACCTGGATCGCCCAGGCTCGCCCTGCTCCTGTCATCCTGGATCGCCCAGGCTCGCCCTTCTCCCGTTATCCTGGTTCGCCCAGGCTCGCTCTTCTCCTGTCATCCTGGATCGCCCAGGCTCGCTCCATCTCGGTTATTCTAAGGTTGCCCTCTGTCTCTGTCATCCTGGATCGCCCAGGCTCGCTCTGCTCCTGTCATCCTGGATCGCCCAGGCTCGCGCTGCTCCTGTCTTCCTGGATCGCCCAGGCTCGCTCCATCTCGGTTATTCTAAGGTTGCCCAGGCTCGCTCTGTCTCTGTCCTCCTGGATCGCCCAGGCTCGCTCTGCTCCTGTCATCCTGGATCGCCCAGGCTTGCTCTGCTGCTGTCATCCTGGTTTGCCCAGGCTCGCTCTGCTGCTCTCATCCTGGATCGCCCAGGCTCGCGCTGCTCCTGTCTTCCTGGATCGCCCAGGCTCGCTCCGTCTCGGTTATTCTAGGTTGCCCAGGCTCGCGCTGCTCCTGTCATCCTGGATCGCCCAGGCTCGCGCTGCTCCTGTCTTCCTGGATCGCCCAGGCTCGCACTGCTCCTGTCTTCCTGGATCGCCCAGGCTCGCGCTGCTCCTGTCATCCTGGATCGCCCAGGCTCGCGCTGCTCCTGTCTTCCTGGATCACCCAGGCTCGCGCTGCTCCTGTCTTCCTGGATCGCCCAGGCTCGCGCTGCTCCTGTCTTCCTGGATCTCCCAGGCTCGCTCCATCTCAGTTATTCTAGGTTGCCCAGGCTCGCTCTGCCTCAGTCATTCTGGATCGCCCAGGCTCGCTCTGCCTCTGTCATTCTGGATCGCCCAGGCTCGCCCTGCCTCCGTCATCCTGGATCACCCAGGCTCGCTCTACCTCAGTCATCCTGGATCGCCCAGGCCCACGTTGCCTCTCTCATCCTGGGTCGCCCAAGCTTGCTCTCCCGCTGTCATCCTGGACCGTCACGTTACTAACTACCCAGTGCCTTCCCGAGTCGCTCAGGTCTTTTAACAACCCATCTCCGGCCTGAATCTCTCAGGCCCTTGTTATCTCCCGTGTCGTTCAATTCAATTAACTATTTCCCTCCTACAGCGTGGGTAGTCTTCTTGCCCACTTATTCAGGCCTACCCCGCACTGGCTCCAGGCACAGTTCAGCCAGATAGATCATGGAGGGTGATAGGCATCCCTCCCGACTCCACGCCAATGTACACCTCAGCCCCTGCCACAAGTATTAAGGCTGGTTACAGCCTGTATTTGTGGGCGGGGCTGCTGACTATATCTTTCCCTCGCGTCCTCACCATGAGGACGGCCGCGTCATGCCCCACCCTCCCGACCCTTCTTTCTTTCATTCCTCTCTCTTGGGTGGCCCACTTATTCAGGCCTACCCCGCACTGGCTCCAGGCACAGTTCAGCCAGATAGATCATGGAGGGTGATAGGCATCCCTCCCGACTCCACGCCAATGTACACCTCAGCCCCTGCCACAAATATACATTTAAACAGACCAGACAAAAAAGTCCTGAATGCAGGTCCTTTTTCATCATTAAAAAAGCAGGATTCCAAACAGAAACTGAAGGGACTCTGTTGTAGCCAATGGAGTCTGTTCAACTGCATTTGTGTCAGTTATGTATCTTCCATTATTTTCACTGCTCTGCTCCTCTAACGGCGCAGAACAAAGTAAAAAATAGCACTGATGTGAACACGGCCTAATATACATTCTAATTCCTCGCCAATTTTACAATGTCCGCTTGCTGTCAATGGATGAAAACATGTTTATTTATACCCAGAAACTGAAAACCAGTACTTACTTTGCCTGCTCTCATGCTGGAATAAAACCTTTAAAGACCAACTGTAAATACAGGTGCTTGATATAATAAATGTGTCTTTATGTGGAGCACATAACAGTGCTTGTCACATAATTGGCCGTAACAAGTGATGTACTATCTCGCTCCGCAGTTGCATGTAATGGTAATTGGTCCAAGTACTTAATTGCTTCAGGCTTCACTCAGCATGCTTGCATTACGTAGGGAAAACTAGCAGAATTACTTTCTTTTTCTTCATACCCCAGATGTTTAATGTCATTAAATGGTTTATGTATCTTTACACCACTGATCACTCAAATCTGTTTCAAATATCTGCGTCCCGTGGGCACAAATGATTATAATGACATATTCTTCTGTTCTCTATTTCATTCAAATCCCTGGTTTAAGGCTAGGCTCAGGACATTAGCAGAGGTTCTTAAGCACTTATTAATCCTGTTATATGTTGGACGAAACATCTGAGACATTATTCTTTATGGTGTCTTGCTTGTTGCCATGGCTAGTTGTAATTCAGAGACTTTTCACATTCTCTTTGTGCACATTTTTACAGAAATATTTCATATTTAACTTATATTGTATGAGTTGTCTGGATTAGCAAAGCCATGCTTCAAATATCCTATTAAGGAATTGAGAGTTAAAATAAGGGGGCCCCTGTTAAGGAGCTCCACATATAAGGTAAAAAGTGGTATGGGTGCAAATAGTAACTTTCTTACTCTGGAGGACCTGGCACATTCATGCATTACATGGCTCACCTATTTATTTCAATGGGAACTGTGTATAACTGTGTATAATTTGCCCAATGCTGGCACTGCAGGTAAAATGAAGTCCAAAAATTCACTCGCAGGTCCAACTATGGGAAACCCTGTTATCTATCATGGGTGACCCTAACAAAGTGAGATTGGGTAACCCCTTTATTGCAGCATGTGCATAATGTACAGAGAATTAAGCCTGTATTACACCTGTTGATTTTTCGGCATATAATCACTAGCAAGCATTCGTATGAACGCTCGTTAGCGATCATCTTGCAGTGTAATACTGTCACCGATTGCCTGATTAATGAGCAAACCGTCAATCACCGGCAATCCTAATCTTTTGACATGTTAAAAACAAATCATTTGCAGGCAGCAGATCATGATGTCTAATAATGATCTGCCGTTGGCAAACATGGAGATGAGCGATGGCATAACGATCACTCCTCTCCATGTTGCGGAGATGATCTCTGCATGTAATAGCAACGATCTACTCCACTAGAGAGCAGGAGGTTGCCAGGAGTGAATGATTCATTCCCAACAATTGTCTGCCACATTGATTCAAATTAGCAGCCTGTACAGAACATGAACAAACACAAGATGCAAATGTATTTTGCATACACTTAATATATGGATTTTGAATTGCATTACTCCTTCATTCAGTGTTGGCTTAGGTTCCCTGCGTCCACCAAAGAGAGAATACATTTGAGGGCTTGCCTTCAGTCTATACAGAATATACACGCGTGCAGGGGCGTACATAGAAATCACCGGGCCCCATAGCAAGAATCTGAATTGGGCCCCCTAACTCCGCCTACTACCCACCCCTGGCCCATCCCACCTCCTGTCCTGGCTCCTCCCATGCCACACCCCCATTTTGTCATAACTTCTGTTACCCCAAACGGTTGCAGTACGCCACTGCCCAAACCCCTTTAACTCCTTGCTGCTGATGCTGAGTGTGCACATAGCCACCAATCATATCCCCCCCCTAAAGGTGACTGATGTGTTGGATGGGGGTGGGGGGTTGGGGGAATATGATTGATGGCTATGGAATATGATTGATGGCTATGTGCACACTCAGAATCAGCAGCAAGGAGTTAAAGGGGTTATCCAACCCCTAATGCCCCCCAAAATGCCCAGGGAAGGAAGGAGTAGGTGTAGGAGGAAAGCACACTGTCCTCTATGAGCCTCCCCCCGAGTCCTCTATGAGCCCCCCAAACCCCTAATGCCCCTCAAAATTCTCAGGACAGTGTGCTTTCCTCCCCCTACTGGGCATTTTGGGGGGCATTAGGGGTTGTGGGGGCTCATAGAGGACCTGGGGGGGAGGGATGGGGGGGAGTCTCATAGGGGCCAGTGTGCTTTCCTCCTACTCCCTCCTCCCGGGCATTTTGGGGGAGCATTAGGGGTTGGGGCTCATAGAGGACTCGGGGGGGGGGGGGGGAAGGCTCATAGAGGACAGTGTAGGAGAAAAAGCGTGTCCCCCTGCCTCCCTATGAGTCCTCTCTTGCTGCATGCTCAATCAAAGTTATACATGAACCACACCAACCAGCGATATAGACCTTGGTGACCGTGTCACTCTGTCTGTCCCGTCAGCAGCGGTCCTCCACTGGCCTGTGCTGTGCCTGTCGGCTGTTGACTAGGCGGTGGCACGCACATGTGATGCGAGGTGAGTGGCGACGTTACCCTCCGGGTCTGAGTCTGGGTGGAGCATGCCTGTGCCAGCAATACACTGGCCAATCAGCAGCTGCCTGTTTCTGCTGACTTGCGCTGATTGGCCAGTGTTACGTGCAGCAAGCCCTTGACTGGATGGATCCGCAGGTCAGACAGAAACTGGGCTGGGAGCGGGGTAGACGGCCGCTGGATACTGAATAAACACAAGTGCCCCGCTGCGCCACATATTAACTTTTTTTCCACAGTGGGCGGGGCCAAACAGAGTGGGCGGGGCCTTTCCTGCGCTCCGGGCCCCCCAGTGCCGCGGGCCCCATAGCAACGGCGTGGTCTGCCTATATTGGCGGTACGCCACTGCACGCGTTCATTCCTTACTTTCATTTCATTAGCAATAGATAGTAACAGTAAGTGATTGGCTCTAAAGTCAGCTCAAAGTTGAATAGCTTTCTGCAGGACCATAAAAGTCCTAGCTCATTAGGGGTACATTATTGTGCCATAGCCTAGACTCAGTGAATAATCTTTTGGTTTCTCAGTACACGTTTTATCAAAGCGTGTTATCCCATATGTCTGGCAAAGTGAACTCTTATAAATGGGACCCTACACTAAACAGACTTAAAGGGAACCTGTCACCAGTATTATGGTGTCCTAACTGAGGGCAACATAAATAAATGCTGGGTCCCTTTCTTTAAATGACCCAGTCAATCTGCCAACATCTTGTATTGAAAAGCTCCAGCTCATAATGCTGAGTCCTGAATATTCATGAGCTCCTGACTCTCCCCGCCTACCTTCTGCTGATTGACAGTTATTTTCCATATGAATCAGCAGCAGGTGGGCAGGGGAGTGGCTATAGCTCTGAATTAAAAAAAACGCTAGACTCAATGACATCACGCTGGACTCAAATCAGCTCATTAGCATGCGGCATGTGGCATCTTTGTGTGTATATTATAGTGAATACATCTAAGGTACTTTTTAGTAGTTAATGATTGTATATAATTAGTTAGATTATAATCAAATATCCACATGACAGTTTCCCTTTAACTCTGTTTGGCCCTAGGATCGAGCTATATTCTGGAATAAAAAACAGCTTGAACAGAGGGTAAAAATACGCTACAACATTAGGGGTTTTGAGCATATTTTGCCTTTTGCCTTTGTTCTGTGATTTTGTTTGTATATGTATTCCTGGAGGTGAGGCAACGTCAGGTTTGAATGTGCCTTAATTTCGATCTATGGGTAACATTCAGGTGCACCCAGGCAGCCTGCGTCACATGACCCAGTTATAGGTGGGACTCACAGCCTCCTTATTCCTCCCATTGTATGTGTGATTTCACGCTGGAGGTAACTGGGAGTTGCTGGCTGTTTGTCAGACATTATGCACCTATCATAAATTGTTCATAGGTAGGTTAGCGTTAGGTCCCGTGTCACATTGAGATACCTTGACAGGGTGCGGGGGCTCCGGTATGTTCTTGATATAAGAATATATTGACAAAAGTCTCATTTTAATATCAGTGTGAGGGTTTAGCCATATATTGTCAATTGCTTTTACCATTGTAATGCACCATTTTCAGTGATTTTCTGTTTCTTATAAGCCCCATCCGCACATTTGTCTTACATGTGGTCCATTGCGGGCATCCTCCATTGTATACATTTTTTGCTGGGGATTGCTGGTGGCAATGGATCACATGTGCAGGATTTGCTCCCCCTGTTAGTAATGCGCTACAGCATTTGGGTTTTGAGAATTTTCTGCTTTTAAGACCTGTGTAGGATGTTTTTGTGGTACATGTGGTCTGCTGCGGGCATTTTTGCTTGGGATTGCAACGGATCACGTGGGCAGGATTCGCTCCCCCGGGTAAAAATGCGCTACAGCATTAGGGGTTTTGAGCATCTTTTGCCTTTTGACCACTTTATTCTGTGATTTTCTCTGCCTGCTCCGACCTTAGCCTGTCCCTAACTACAGTGTCTCTGACCACCACGGGTCAGCTGTCAAGCACACAGGGACCACTCCGGAAGATAGCGTTCTGGTGTGATTTCACGCTGGAGGTAAAGTGCAGATCCCTGTACTGGGGTTCATTGTTAAAAACCACCAGAATAACACCTTTAGGATTAGCCCAAAGTCAAACCTCTTGGTTGACACAGTGGTTCCACACCCACTGCAGTAACATTTATGCTACCCCAGAACCTTACATACTCACAGCTTCGCAATTCTTGTGTTTACAGTATGTCATTGTTGTAAACTGCCCACAGCCATACTAAAAGTCTTGAGACAAATTCTTCTTAAGAAGGTTTTTACATGTTTATTAGAAATAGAGCAGCAAGATAGTTTACAGAGATAATAGGTGGCAGATCTCCCAAACAGCAGGTTCTCATACCCTAGCTAACAAAGGGATATCATAAGCATAACTTAAAGAGGACCTTTCACTAGAATAAAACATCTAAACTAACTATATAGACATGGAGAGCAACGCCCAGGGATCTCCCTGCACTTACTGTTATCCCCGGGCGCCGCTCCGTTCTCCCGTTATAGCCTCCGGTATCTTCATAGTTAGGCTCCACCCAGGGGAACCTGCCGGGGTCTCCTTCTCCCATGCTGTAGCGCTGGCCAATCGCAGCGCTCAGCTCATAGCCTGAGAGAAAAAAAAGCCTCTCAGGCTAGGAGCTCATCGCTGCGATTGGCCAGTGCTACAGCATGGGAGAATGAGAAGCCGGCAGGTTCCCCTGGGTGGAGCCTAACTATGAAGATACCGGAGGCTATAACGGGAGAACGGAGCGGCGCCCGGGGATAACAGTAAGTGCAGGGGGATCCCTGGGCGCCGCTCTACACGTCTGTATAGTTAGTTTAGATGTTTTATTCTAGTGAAAGGTCCTCTTTAAGTTTACCGCATTCTACCTCAGTACATTGATATCAATGTGTTTCATACATTACATCGTTGTCACATTAATATTCATTCACATGGTGACATCAGACCATTACCATACATAAGAAAAGTCACACCTCCTGTACACTTCGCAGTTCTTGATTGGTTAAAATTTCTTGTTATCTGACAACCTCCAAACTTCAATGTGCATAAGAAAAACATCCAGCTCTTTATACTTTGTTAATCGGCTAAAAGTTTTCTAGCATGTAACATATCTAATATACTTTAACCTTTGATCCATCTTCCTCTGATCTCATTGTTATTAAAAATATTTATTTGCCATAAAATAAGGAAGCTGACAAATATATAATCAAGTGAACATAAATTTCAGCCTAGCATTCTAGAAGACCTGACAGAAGGCATTAATCTGTCACTAATAATCGATGATCTCATGGCTAATCAAAAAACATATGTTTTAATCTACCACCTGGAGACCTCTATTCTCTAACAAGATCACAGGATATCAGAATTATTCCCTAATAACCAAACTATTTCTTCAATTTAACTCTCTGCTAAACTTTTAGGTAGAAATATAAGATAGAAATGCAAGATACTAGTGATTATTGAGCATGCTAGGCCAAACACCTGTTCAGCTCGAGCATTTTGAGGATCGGCACATGGCGGTACTCGGCCAAGTACCGCATGTGCTCGAGTACCATGCTTGAGTCTCCTCCCCGCACATTTCTTGGAAGTTACGCAGCCAATAAATGTGCAGGTAAATACTGCCCTCACTGTAATGCCAGTAGCCATGTTGGCTACTGGCATTACAGTGATTGGCTGGCCGGAACACATCATCGGGTGCTATATAGCACCCAATGCCGCATGTTTGGTTCATTCGTAGTCAGGGAGAGCTGAGCATAGAAAGGGACAGAGAGTGTAGGGAGTGTAATTGAATATTTTTTTGTACAAAAACGTTTCAGGGAGCCAAAAGTCCTTGTAAGGACTATTGTGTGTGACAGCAGCAATATACGGTATGTTTGTAGCACAACCTGCACTAAATTGCTCAGTGTTAGGGAGAGCTGTGCATAGGAAGGGACAGACAGCGTAGGGAGTGTAATAGGAAGATTTTTATACAAAAAACTTTTCAGAGACCCAAAAGTCCTTTTAAGGACTATTGTGTGTGACAGCAGCAATATATATTTTTAGCGCATCCTGCACTAAATACCGTGTAATAGGCCGCTGCGGACAGTTAAATTATCTGCGCCACATCTCCTGTTTAAAGTGTGAGCATCCCTAAAATATCATTGACATCCAGTGTACCTTTTTCCATAGACACTGCGAACAGTGACATTACCTATGGTACCTGTCCTGTATAACGTTTCCTAATCACAAATACCTTTGTAAAAAAAAATCTGCATACACTTCCAAATCCTACGCTACTGTACGTGTGACATACTTTCAAGCATATATCACATTTAAAATGAAGAAGGCGAGCAGTAAGAGACGGGGAAGTGGCTGTGATGCTGATGGTGCACACAGAGGCCGTGGCCCTGGGCGTGGAGAAACTGTGCCTGCTGCCAGAGCACAAGAAAAACAATCATCCACGATACCTAGCTTCATGTCCCAGTTTGCAGGGCGGCGCAGGACACCACTCTTGAGTCAGACCAGTGCGACCAGGAGGTCGGTTGGATTGCAGCAGTCCAGTCTCAGTAGCCAAGAGTCTGGTCAACACAATCCTCACCCTGATCCTCCTTCCTCCCACCATGTACAGTCTGGCCAAACAAGTGATCCCACATTTGGGTATTTCGAGGACCTCTTTTCATCTCCATTACTTGATTTGGCCCGCTCGCCAAGCATGCTTGAAGAGGGACATGAGATCTTGTGCCCTGATTCTCAACCTCTTGAGCATCCACAGTCACAAGAACATGACAGTGGGGAATGGCAATTAGTGTTTAATGAGGTGGATGATGAGGAGACACAGTTGCCAATGAGTCAACCGCAATTAATGTCTCAAGAGGTTGATGAAGAGGATGAGACACAGTTGTCAATCACTGAGGTTGTGGTTAGGTTAACAAATCAGGAGGATGATCAGAGGAAGTGGAAGAGAAGTTGCTGGACGATGAGGTCACTGACCCAACCTGGGAAGGTGAAAAGCCGAGCGAGGACAGCAGTACAGAGGAGGATGGATCTACAGCACTGCAACAGGCTGGAAGAGGCAGTGGGTTGCCAAAAGTGAGAAGGCCGGCCACACCAAACATGCCCGCAACTGTTCCATGGAGCACCCCCTTGCGGAAATCTCCCTTGCCAAGGGGTAGATGTTCTGCATTATGGCGCTTTTTTGAGGAAAGTGTGGACGACAAAAGAATAGTAGTTTCCAACCTGTGCCATACGAAAATGGGCCGGGGTGTGAACACTAGCAACCTCACCACCACCAGCATGATCCGCCACATGGCATCCAAGCACCGTAATAAGTGGGAGGAACGCCTGGGTCCACAATCTGTGTCTGTGGGTCACACCTCTGCCTCCTCTTCCCCTATGTTACGTGCTGGCCAATCCCCTGTCTAAGGTGCAGGCCCGGATGCCTCCTGCCCTGCACCTGGACCTTTGCAAGCACCATCAGCGACCACATCTACTTCCGTGTTCCAGCGCAGTGTCCAAATGTCTTTACCCCAGGCCTTTAAACGCAAATGATAATACCGAGCCACCCACCCACAGGCCATAGCACTAAATGCGCAGCTTTCCAAATTACTGCCCTGGAAATGTTGCCATTTAGGCTTGTGGACACTGGGGCCTTCTGCAGCCTGATGTCGGCGGCCGTCCTGCGTTACGCAGTCCTCAGCTGCCACTATTTTTCAAGGTGTGCCATGCCCGCCTTACACCAACATGTGTCCCGTAACATCACATGTGCCCTGACCAATGCAGTTACTGGGAAGGTCCACTTAACCACTAGTGTTGAGCGCGAATATTCGAATTGCGAATTTTTTTCTCGAATATCGCAATTTCGAGATTTCGCGAATATTTAGAATATCGTTCTATATATTCGCGAAATAGAATATTCGTTTTTTTTCTTTTTTTTTTTTTATTATATTTTTTTCTTTCCCACTTCCCTAAAGTTGTTCTTACCTGTCCTTTGGATTCCTGGCTTCCTGGCTGCTCCAGTCAGTGGCGCTTTCAACTTACTGCTATATTCCATATTAGCTAAATTACAATCTAATCTATATGTGTATTTTACGAAATTTCGCAATAGTCGCAATTGCGATGCGAGTAATATAACACGAAATATTCGCATGAAGATTTCAACTTAGCACTGCTATACTCCATATTCTATCCCAATATGGAATATAGCTGTGCTAAGTTAGCACTGCTATATTCTATATTAGGCTAGAATATGGAGTATAGCTGTGCTAAGTTGAAATCTTCATGCGAATATTTCGTGTTATATTAGTCGCATCGCAATTTAATAGAACGCATCGAGTAATATAACACGAAATATTCGCATGAAGATTTCAACTTAGCAGCGCTAAGTTGAAATCTTCATGCGAATATTTCGTGTTATATTAGTCGCATCGCAATTTAATAGAACGCATCGAGTAATATAACACGAAATATTCGCATGAAGATTTCAACTTAGCACTGCTATACTCCATATTCTAGCCTAATATGGAATATAGCTGTGCTAAGTTAGCACTGCTATATTCCATATTAGGCTAGAATATGGAGTATAGCTGTGCTAAGTTGAAATCTTCATGCGAATATTTCGTGTTATATTAGTCGCATCGCAATTTCGACTTTTTCAAATGTTCTTAATATTGCTCTAACTTCGTCTTTTAGAAATTTCGTAATATTGCTCTAACTTCGTCTCTTAGAATATTACGAATATTCTAAAAGACGAAGTTAGAGCAATATTACGAAATTTCTTAAAATACACATATAGATTGTAATTTAGCTAATATAGTGCTATAATCCCTTTTTTTTCCTGTAATTTTTTTTGCCTCTTCTGAACTTAAGTTTTGTAAAATATGTACACTATTAAAAATTATTACTATAGCAGTATATTAGCTTAAATACAATCTATGTGTATTTTACGAAATTTCGTAATATTGCTCTAACTTCATCTTTTAGAATATTACGAATATTCTAAAAGACGAAGTTAGAGCAATATTAAGAACATTTGCAAAAGTCGAAATTGCGATGCGAGTAATATAACACGAAATAGTCGCATGAAGATTTCAATTTAGCACAGCTATATTCCATATTCTAGCCTAATATGGAATATAGCAGTGCTAACTTAACACAGCTATATTCCATATTAGGCTAGAATATGGAATATAGCAGTGCTAAGTTTAAATCTTCATGCGACTATTTCGTGTTATATTACTCGCATCGCAATTTCGACTTTTGCAAATGTTCTTAATATTGCTCTAACTTCGTCTTTTAGAATATTCGTAATATTCTAAGAGACGAAGTTAGAGCAATATTACAAAATTTCGTAATATACACATATTAGCCTAGCCATAGTCATTAGCATAGGAACGTTGCCTTATACTATCAAGATAAATTTTCGCAATATGCGAAAAATAATTTCGCGATAATTGGAATAATTGCGAATATTCGATTTCGACGAATATAACACGAATATTCATGCGAATATTCGCGAAATATCGCGAAACCGAATATGGCACCTCCCGCTCATCACTATTAACCACGGACACATGGACAAGTGCATTCGGCCAGGGACGCTACATTTCCCTGACGGCACACTGGGTGAATGTTGTGGAGGCCAGGAGCGAGTCGTACCCTGGGATTGCACAGGTGCTCTCGATGCCAAGGATTGTGGGCCCTACATCGATCAGGGTTTCCGTCAGCACCTACGTTAGTGGCTCCAAACCCAACTTCTCCTCAGTAGCCTCCTCCTCCACTTCCACCTCAGATTTATCCGCGTGCAGCACCAGTCAGTCATCAGTTGGTAGCTGGAAGCACTGTAGTACTGCAGTGGGGAAGTGGTAACAGGCCATGCTGAAGCTGATATGATTAGGGGACCAACAGCACACCGCCGCAGAGCTGTGGCAGGGGTTAAGAGACCAGACTAAGCTGTGGCTCTTGCCACTCAACCTACAACCAGGCATTGTTGTGTCTGATAATGGCCGTAACTTGGTGGCGGCTTTGGAGCTCAGCAAGCTCAGAAACATCCCATGCCTAGCCCACGTGTTCAACCTTGTGGTTCAGCGGTTTCTCAAAACCGACCCCAATTTGCCTGAGCTACTGGTGAAGGTGCGCCGCGTGTGTGCACATTTCCACAAGTCATCGACAGCTTTATCCGGTCTGTCAACGCTGCAGCAGCACTTGAAATTGCCAGCTTACCAAATTTGTGCGATGTGAGCACGCGCTGTAACCCCACGTTCCACATGTTGGCCAGGCTTTGTGAGCAGCAGAGGGCAGTGGTGGAATACCAGCTGCAACATGGTCGTCACCTTTCCAGTCAGCTTCCGCTATTCACAAGCGGGGAGTGGGCATGTATGTCTGACCTGGATGTGAGGTTTTAGGAAACTTTGAGGAATCAATACAGATGGTGAGCGGCGATAACGCTATCAGCATAACCATCCCAATTCTGCATCTACTCAAACGCTCGCTGCTCACAATTAAGGACGACGCTTTGCATGTGGAAGAGGTGGAAATGGGGGAAGACATTACACAGGGTGATAGCCAGACCACCCTCAGTTTGTCTTCTCAGCGCGAATTGGACAATGAAGAGGAGGAGGAGCAGGAGACAGTTGCCTCTGCTACAGAGGGTAGTACCTATGGAAGTTTAATTCCATCTGTTCAGCGTGGGTGGGCAGAAGAGGAGGAAGAGGATGAGGAGATTGAGAGTGATCTTCCTGATGATGACAGCGAAGTCTTGCCTGTTGGTACTCTGGCACGCATGGCTGACATCATGTTAGGCTGCCTTTCCCGCGACCTGCACGTTATACGCATTTTAGACAACACGGATTACTGGTTGTTCACCCTTCTCGACCCCCGCTACAAAGAGCACTTCTCATCTCTCATTCCTCTGGTGGAGAGGACGAGCAAAACGGTGCAATACCAGAATTTTCTTGTTGAAAAATTGCTCCAAAAATTTCCATCTGACAACGCCTTGGATATGGATATATGCCCAGGATGTTAACTATTCCTATATCTAACTGAACCACTTTCAAAAGGGAATAGTTAAAATATAACTTTTAATAGGTGGAAATAAAAGATATCAAAGTCATAAAAAGAAAATACAGTATGTACATAGTGTATCTATGCATGCTTAAAGCAGGAGGTCTAGGTAGGTTAGCTTTGGCATTTGGGATGTAATCTCTGTCTCTTCTCTAGTGTGTGCTAGATTGCTTCATGCTAATTCCTGCCCTCACACTCATCATTAGATCGGCGATACTAAACGGTTCTCATACCTAGACCCTAACCTGACAGACCCTGGCATTGTAGGATTTATATGCTCATTCGCCAAGATAGACTCATCAGAGAGTGATAACTGAATATGGTCCATACGTCAGGTAACAGAGAAAGGCAATAGCAAAGTGCCCATGCTACGCTCTCTCTTTTAAATACAACTCTCGCCCCACCTGGCGGCTTGGTCATCATGCTGGCC
The DNA here is from genome assembly GCF_905171765.1 of Bufo bufo. NCBI lineage: Eukaryota > Metazoa > Chordata > Amphibia > Anura > Bufonidae > Bufo > Bufo bufo. The sequence continues at coordinate 460,529,491 of NC_053392.1, read as the reverse complement.
TTGGGTGGGAGGGGTTGGTAAACAGCTGAAAACAGAAGAACTAGACATTTCTCAAAGTTAGTGACCATTTAAATTAAGAATAGCTGTTTCATACTGATGAGCACAATTTTTTTTTTCACTTAATAAAAATATTTCCTAAGTACACTAGTTGTTTTGTCATTCAGAATATTGTAGATCATTTGAATGGTCTTCTGCATATTGTTTATGAAATATGATAAACGTTTAAGAATTTGATAAAGCTGATAACTTACTTTGGATTTAATAACAAAAAACAATTTACTTTGTACGTTAAAATGCTAAATTTACTGTGTACATACCTTCAAAGACCTGAGATACTCTGCATGGATAATCAGAGCTATATTTTAGATTCTTCACATATTTTACTTAACTGTAAACTTCTGGCTGCAGACCATAAGATTTCATTGATGAGTGAAGAAAGCAATCTGTGTTGGAGTAAAATACTGTGGGGCCATTTTATAAACCCATACATGGCATCAAAAGCCTTACTTTTTGTTAGAACCATTTGTAGTTTATTTGCCATGTGAAAGATGGAAAGTTTTATTTTTTTTTATTATAAACTGACACTAAACAATGAAAAATGTCAGTTAAACCTATACATATATGTGTATATATCCACAGGCATCACTGCAGCATGGGTACCTGCTCTTAAGGGTCAGAGCCTCATCATATCTCACGCAGTGGTTCTTGCAATACTTCCAAAAAGTACATTTAGGTATCTAATATGGCACTGGCATTTATCGAGAAAATCAGTCCCCCAGACCCCTGGTATCTGAGCTATGATTGTGGAGTATTTTTGAGTGCGGCAGTGCAGCTTCTAAATCCTGCAAATGTTGCAAGGAATCCGGGTAGTGAAGGAGAGATGCCCCTCTTCTCCTGTGACGGTGACCACTGCCACTGATTAGAGTAGAGAGAGGGACAGCGATGGACTGGCCATCGGGAGTACCGGGAGAATCCCGGTGGGCCGATCGAATTATGGGCCGGCCAGGGACGCCATCAGGGGGGTAAAGCTCCAGTAACAGCAGGCAGTGTGGGGGCGGCGCTCACTCACTGACGTCACACGCCTGCTCCTCCCACTAGGCGGCGCAGGCGCGTGACGTCAGTGAGTGAGCGCTGCCGCCCCCACTTGTTACTGGAGGCTGGAGGCGGGAGCTGAATGTAAGGTAGTAAAGACTCTTTACTAAAGAGATGAGCGCTGTGCCCCCACGTGTAGTAGAATACCTACCTGGAGCCAGACTGTGCACAGAAAGGGCACTTTGTCACTGTGGACAAAGTATGGCACTTTCTGTGCACAGATTGGCTCTAGGTGGGTACAGTGTGGCACTGCAGTCACTAAGGGCACTATTTATCTGGGCATAGTAGGGCCATATAATAGTGTGGGTACGGCGATATTTGGTTCTATGTGGGCACTGTATGATTGTGGGCAGATAGTGCCATACTATCCACAGATAAATGGCGCATTTAGTGCCTGTCGTGCCCACATAGTGCTATATAGAACCCATACTCGGAAAGCGCCATACTTGTGTAGACAGAGTATAATTATAGGCAAAGTATGGCACTTTCTGCCCACGTTTTAGCTCTAGGTAGGTATGATATGGCACTTTGTGGGCACTGTAGACACTAAATACACAACTTATCTGAGCATAGTATGCCCAGGTCTTCCCACGGTCATACAGTGCTCAGATAGCGCCATGTTATGCACAGATAAATGGTGTATTTCTTGCTTATGGTGCCATACAGTACCTACCTAAAGTGAAAACCTACAGTACTTTGGCCACAGTCATACAGTGCCGACATAGAGCCAAAGTATGGCACTTTCTATGCACCTAGGTAGGTACTATATGGGTACAAATGCGCTATTTTTCTGTGAATAGGAGGGCACTATCGTGCTCTATGTGGGCACTGTATCACTATTAGGGCAGATAGTGCCATAGAGACAAAATGTCTCCCAGCACATTATACATGGCTCGTCATCATGGTTACGACCTCCCTGTAATCCAGCATTGGTGGTCGAAAAAAGCACCAAACTATGTGCACTCCCACAATCCCGGCTACTCCTATAGTGTGCAAGCATGACCACCGCTGCTGGATTACAGGGTGGTCAAAACCATGGAAACGAGCAGTGCATAATGTGATGGAAAAATGACTCCCGCCAGCAAAGGAAGCAATATGGACAATCACAATACATTAGTAAGTGCCTTGTATTAACTTTCTCTACAAGATAAATGCCACTTGCTGAAGAGACATAACCCCTTTTTTGAGTGTGTTTGGGAAAAATAAAGTGGGCCGGTCTGGCTGAAGTCCAGGGCCACTTTATTGTCCCAGTCCATCCCTGGAGAGGGAGGAACTTTTTACCACAGTATCAGTAGCGCATTCCGAAATTGGCAATTTCTGTTTCTGTGTACAATGTGTTGCAATGGATGCTTCACACGAGTGGTACTGTATGAATCAGGGTCTGTTCAGGGAAAAACTGATGGTTTTTGTCTGCAGCTGCATTCAGTGTCTTTTTTCCGTGCAAATGCAATAATTTTTTTAATGCGTTTTTTTGCATGCGTGAAGAAAAACTGAAAAATAACCCTCAACATGTCCTAGCGACCACTGCATCCGAATGCCTTCTGTTTTTCATGCAAACCCCATTCATTTCTATGGAGTCAGGGCTTCCTGAAAAACACACAATATAGAACATGTTGTGATCACCGTAGAGATGATCAGAGATAAACGATGCTTATGTGCACAGACCAATTGAAATGAATGAGTAAGAATACAGTTAGGATGCTATGTGTTCACTACACATATCTCATCCTGTCTTAAAACTCGCTAGTGTGCAGGGGCGGATTGGCCATAGACCTTACAGGGAAATTTCCCAGGGGGCCACCCAAGCCCCCATCTCTGCAGCTGGCTGGATACATAATGAGCTCTCAGTGGTAATTAATGCTGTGAGAATCAGGTACTCATGTACCCAGCCTGTGACTGTACATGTCCTCCTGAAATCAACGATGGCCCACATCTCACTTCCTCCTTCAGAGACAACTGGAGGAAGAGGAAAACAGAAGATGGCAGCTATTGATGGCCAACACATTTGGGGCAATATATTGTGGTGCACTGTGGTACATGGTATTTTGTGCTATGGTATTGCTGACCCCTCTTACTTATATTGCCCCACCTCTGGTCAATGTAGACACTCCTACAACATGGGGCCACTTTTAGGTTTTTTTCCAGGGCCACTTTAAGTTCCAAATCCGCCCCTGCTAGTGTGAAAAAGGCCTAAGTTAATATTACTAAAATGGAGTGACTAACCTGTGTCTCACATTAGCAACCCATTCATATAGTAACATTTATATGATGATTATGGGGTCATTCATTTAGTAACCTGGCTGTTTCTCACATTAGTGTTCCCATTGCACCTCATATAAGCATGAACCATTAGGCCTCTTTCACATGAGCGTGTCCGGATAAGGTCCGGATGTGTTGTGGCAAACCCGCACGAGTAGGTACGCAATTGCAGTCAGTTTTGACTGCGATTGCGTTCCGTTGTTTAGTTTTTATCACGCGGGTGCAATGCGTTTTGCACGAGCGTGATAAAAAACTGAATGTGGTACCCAGACCCGAACTTCTTCACAGAAGTTCAGGTTTGGGTTCAAGGTTGTGTAGATTGTATTATTTTCCCTTATAACATGGAAAATAATAGCATTCTGAATACAGAATGCATAGTACAATAGGGCTTGAGGGGTTAAAAAAAAAATTATAATTTTAACTCACCTTAATCCACTTGTTCGCGCAGCCGGCATCTCTTCTGTCTTGTTCTGTGCGGAATAGGACCTTTGATGACGTCACTACGCTCATCACATGGTCCGTCACATGATCTTTTACCATGGTGATGGATCATGTGACGGACCATGTGATGAACGTAGTGACGTCATCAAAGGTCCTATTCCTCACAAAACAAGACAGAAGAGATGCCGGCTGCACGAACAAGTGGATTAAGGTGAGTTAAAAAAAATGTATTTATTTTTTAACCCCTCAAGCCCTATTGTACTATGCATTCTGTATTCAGAATGCTATTATTTTCCCTTATAACCATGTTATAAGGGAAAATAATAAAGATCGGGTCCCCATCCCGATCGTCTCCTAGCAACCGTGCGTGAAAATCGCACCGCATCCGTACTTGCTTGCGATTTTCACACAGCCCCATTCACTTCTATGGGGCCTGCGTTGCGTGAAAAATGCACAAAATAGCGCTTGCTGCAATTTTCACGCAATGCACAAGTGATGCGTGAAAATCACCGCTCATGTGTACAGCCCCATAGAAATGAATGGATCCGGATTCAGTGCGGGTGCAATGCGTTCAACTCACACATTGGTATTAATGTGAGGTACATTGCGTTACATATTGTTATAATGTAAGTGGTTATTAAATTAGTGACCCCATGTGCCTCACATCAACAGTAAGTAATCCCATGTATCCCATGTGTATTTTCTTTAGGTAATTCTTGTTTTACTTTTTATGATTCATCCCATCAAAAAACTTGCCAAACGTTGGTAAATTGAGTGCATGTAAGCTCCACCCCAGGAAAGCCCAAACCAACAGGGAATGCCCACATATGGGCAGGGCGTATATAAGCCCTGCCTATGTTTGGTTTGGAAAAGGTAAAATTTGTCAGAGCTGTCTCTGAAAAAGAGGGACTGTCCCTCCAAAAGAGAGACACTTGAGAGGCATGCATAGCATCTATGGTTTATGTCAGGGGTGCACAACCTTTTCTGGTTGGGGACCACATTGAGAGACTGAACCAATTCCAAGGCCAAAAATAAAACTTAAAGGCGTATTAACAACTCAAATGAAATATTGTATTTATGGCATATTCAACATACAGTATACTGTATATCATAAATGACTAGTTATACTTCCAGGATTCACATCTAATGGATGAATACATGGAAGATACATGTGAGCAGCCACAAGACATAGACATACATGTCTGTTACCAGATAGTTGGGGGCCGCACAGAATGATATCAAGGGCCACATGTGGCCTTCGGACCACAGGTCTATGTAGTATACCAATGCACCTCTTCCACCAAAACAGTGGCATATTTTCATTGCTTTAGTTAGGCTACATTCACACGGCAGTGAAATAAACATCAATTAAAAACAGCAAACCGTCTTCAGTGGACTTTTTTTCACTGATGCCTTTACCTTTAGTGTCACCCCTATCTCCTCATAGATTGTAAGCTCTTGAGAGCAGGGTCCTCATTCCTCTTGTTCTAATGATTGACATCTCTGTTGCTATGTTATTTATGACTGTTTATACTTGAACCCATGAATTGTAAAGTGCTGCGGAATATGTTGGCGCTATATAAATATTATTATTATATATATTATTATATTATTATTATTTATGAGAAACGGCCATTAAAAATGGTCCCCTTCAAATGTATGAGACCGTAGTCCATAAAAACAAGACAAAATAAAACATAAAGCAAAGCAAATACCCAGACATTGACAATGTAGCAAAACCATCAAGAATCTAATGAGAAACTCAGTGACTCTTGACTTGGAGAATTTTCACATTCACATTAGAATTCATGAAAAATTCCTGATTGGTAGGATACGGTTAGATATTTAGTTTATACAAAGTTCGTGTGCATCACCTTGTGGCCAATTACGGTATAACAATGTACTCAAAGTACACCTTCAGCATTTTTTTGCAAATGTAGAAATATATTCAAACATCTGTTAGGTATGAATAGAGACACTCTAACATATACAGTAGCAGTGTGTAGATTTAACAGGAATGTGACTTAAAATTAAAGGAAGCAATTATTTCTTAGGCTACTTTCACACTAGCGTTCGGGGTTCCGCTTGTGAGCTCCGTTTGAAGGGTCTCACAAGCGGCCCCGAACGCATCCGTCCAGCCCCAATGCATTCTAAGTGGATGCGGATCCGCTCAGAATGCATCAGTCTGGCTCCGCTTGGTCTCCGTTCTGCTCAGCAGGCGGACATCCGAACGCTGCTTGCAGCGTTCGGGTGTCCGCCTGGCCGTGCGGAGCCAAACGGATCCGTCCAGACTTACAATGTAAGACAATGGGGACGGATCCGTTTGAAGTTGACACAATATGGTGCAATTTCAAACGGATCCGTCCCCCATTGACTTTCAATGTAAAGTCTGGACGGATCCATCTGACTAACTTTCACACTTAGAATTTTTTCTGAACTATAATGCAGACGGATCCATTCTGAACGGATCCCAACGTTTGCAATATAGGAGCGGATCCGTCTGTGCAGACACCAGATGGATCCGCTCTGAACGCAAGTGTGAAAGTAGCCTAACCTTTACACATGGATGATGTGTTGGACATCCATTTATTAAATACTGTAAATGCAGTGATATTTCTAGCATGTAATTATGTAGATCCAATGATATTACATATTTGGTAACAACAATAATAAAGATATCGGCGGCTCAACCTAACTTAGATCTACGGTATAGGTGCACACTCCGTAATTTACCCACGGTCAGTAAATTTGTAATATAACAAAAAAATAAAGTGGAGGGCACTCACTTATCTGGTGTATAGAAGTATAAGATTGTTGGTTCAAAATAATAAAAATTATTTATTAATAAAAAGAGGACATAACATAGATCCATAAATTCACTAGTCGGTTAATTGACAGAATTTACAGTCCTATGGTTGTGACTGCTTTCAAATCGCCCATATCACTGTGAATTATCATCAATCTATAAATAAACACACAACCATAGGACTGTGAATTTTGTAAATTAACCGACTGGTGAACCTGGGTCTATGTTATGTCCTCTTTTTATTAATAAATTATTTTGAACCAACAATTTTATACTTCTATACAACACTGAGTGCCCTCCACTTTATTCTTTTGTTATATTGCTAATATTACATATTTGTTTATCCCCTTCAGGACTGGGCCATTTAATGTTTTTTCATTTTTTTCCAGTGAGTTTTTTTTCCCCCTCATCACATAGCAGTATAAGGACTTATTTTGTTGTACTTGTTAGTGGCACCATTTAAGATTGCATACAATGTAGTGGGAAGTGGGAAACATTTTTCAAAAGGGGTGGAATTATAAAAATAAAAAAAAGAATTCTGCCATAGTTTTATGGGTTTTGTTTTTACAGCGTTTCCTATATGGCAAAACTGACCTGTTACTTTTATTCTCCAGGTCAGTATGATTACAACAATACCACATATGTATAGTTTTTCTTGTGTTTTAATACTGGAAAAAAAAACTATTTTTGTTTCTTTTGGGGAGGTTAAGTGACCAAAAAAATGGGGAATCTGCAATTGTTATGTCATTTTCCATTATGTCATTTGCCATACGGGAAAAATATCTTTATATTTTAATAGTATGGACATTTTTGCACGTGGAAATGCCTATGATTATTATTTTTTTTTTAATATAATTGTCTGTTTATTAAAGTATTTGTAAAAAAAAAAAAACTGAATATACAAGAGTAATGTTGTTTCTGTACAGTATCCAAAAATATTAGACATATGTACTATGAGAGAAAACACTAGATCACCTAAACACAGATGATCTACAAAGTAGTATATATACGGGTTCAAATAAACATGCAATAAGTCTACTGTAGATCAATAACAGATTTAACAAGTCAGCGTCTAGTATATGGCTAACATCAACCCGCTGAATGTGGTGAAAACAACCAGCAGATATGCATAAAACACAAAAAAGAGGGAGACGAACTAAGACAGGACAGGACACAGAAGGGGAAAGATGCCAAAGAAGCAACGGTTAAATACTAGGTAAGTGTGTCAATATACACATCCCAAGGCTGCCAAATATTATCAAATCGTCCAACTTGATTTGTCATAAGGGCAGTTAGATATTCCATTCGCCTGACATCCATAATACTGTCAGTAAGGTCAGAGCGAGTAGGTCGGTCCTGCAGTTTCCAAAAACTGGCTATAAGGCATCTGGTCGTTGTCAGTATATGAAGTGTGAGTAATAGGGTATGCTTTTATAAGGTTACAGGAGGCATAGCGTGGTGTTAAACAGGCAGGAAGTGCTCAAACCCATATGCAGTTGTGCACATACAGTACAGACCAAAAGTTTGGACACACCTTCTCATTCAAAGAGTTTTCTTTATTTTCATGACTATGAAAATTGTAGATTCACACTGAAGGCATCAAAACTATGAATTAACACATGTGGAATTATATACATAACAAACAAAGTGTGAAACAACTGAAAATATGTCATATTCTAGGTTCTTCAAAGTAGCCACCTTTTGCTTTGATTACTGCTTTGCACACTCTTGGCATTCTCTTGATGAGCTTCAAGAGGTAGTCCCCTGAAATGGTTTTCACTTAACAGGTGTGCCCTGTCAGGTTTAATAAGTGGGATTTCTTGCCTTATAAATGGGGTTGGGACCATCAGTGGCGTTGAGGAGAAGTCAGGTGGATACACAGCTGATAGTCCTACTGAATAGACTGTTAGAATTTGTATTATGGCAAGAAAAAAGCAGCTAAGTAAAGAAAAATGAGTGGCCATCATTACTTTAAGAAATGAAGGTCAGTCAGTCAGCCGAAAAATTGGGAAAACTTTGAAAGTAAGGGCTATTTGACCATGAAGGAGAGTGATGGGGTGCTGCGCCAGATGACCTGGCCTCCACAGTCACCGGACCTGAACCCAATCGAGATGGTTTGGGGTGAGCTGGACCGCAGAGTGAAGGCAAAAGGGCCAACAAGTGCTAAGCATCTCTGGGAACTCCTTCAAGACTGTTGGAAGACCATTTCAGGGGACTACCTCTTGAAGCTCTTCAAGAGAATGCAAAGAGTGTGCAAAGCAGTAATCAAAGCAAAAGGTGGCTACTTTGAAGAACCTAGAATATGACATATTTTCAGTTGTTTCACACTTGTCTGTTATGTATATAATTCCACATGTGTTAATTCATAGTTTTGATGCCTTCATAGTCATGAAAATAAAGAAAACACTTTGAATGAGAAGGTGTGTCCAAACTTTTGGTCTGTACTGTATATACAGGGGAGCAAATCCTGCACTTGTGGCCCATTGCTAATGGCAATCCCCAGCAAAAATGCATACAGTGTAGGATGCCCGCAGCGGACCACAAGTACCACAATAAACATCCTACACAAGATAGCAATTATGTGGATGTGATAATCAATATAGCAATCTAATAACAACAAGAACAGGTGCACTCTGCGATCTTCCTAAGCCCTCAAACTGATGTTAAAATTGAGAGATTAGCAAACATGTCCTACCAGGAGGACATGTCTGAGCCCGAGCACCGCGCCAAGGTTTCTCAAGTAGCTCGGGTCCTAACACTCACCTACCTGAGCCGTATGGGCAATACCAGGGGCCAGTGGGCGAATTACAGGAGTGTGAGGTCTGACTCACAGACTAATTAATTTCAGCATCTACCATGCTAGCAATGGGAGGAGGGAGAAGTCTGCGAGTCCCACTCAAGACTGGCTGGTATGGCCCAGGCTTCACAGGTGCTCCTAAATGTAGCCTGTGGATGGAAAACAGGCACATTTAAATTGGAGTTTAGACCCGAGCTACTTGAGAAACCTTGGCGCGGTGCTCGAGCTCAGACATGTCCTCCTGGTAGGACATGTTTGCTAATCTCTCAATTTTAACATCAGTTTGAGGGCTTATGAAGATCGCAGAGTGCACCTGTTCTTGTTGCTATTAGATTGTTATACATGAGGCATATTCAACAAATACAGGTAAGGATCTAAGGGAAAGTTAATATCAGTCAGTTGTAAGAGAAGTCCCCGCGTTTCTTTCCAAAACGGCAATATGAGGGGGCACTCCCAAAAAACATGAAAGAGAGATCCCAACCCCGACCTACACCTCCAACATCTGTCTGTTAAGGTAGGATTTAAATGTCTTAGCAGTTGAGGAGTGTCTTACCAAAACATTAGAATTTTATAGGAGTTCTCCTTGTGTGTGGCACAAGTAGAAGTCAGGGCTGTCCGTTTCCATATTAGCTTCCATTCTTCCGAAGAGAGTTCTCTCCCTAACCATGTCTCCCACTTGGACATGTATGGATGTCTAGATATTGTGGAGGGGGCTGGAGAACAAAGAATAATGTAAATCTCAGAAATAAGCCCCTTAGTTGAGTTTATATAATCTTTCGAATCTTTCGGCGTAGATACCTGATTAGCATTGAATAGTGTTGTGAACAAGTGCTGTATTTGTAGATACTGGTATCTGGAGGGCCCTGACAGGCTGTATGTGGTTTTAAGGTTGTCAAAAGGTATGATCCTAAAAGTTCTATAGTCCACGATGTTTACAAATCGGAACAGCTTATTGGAGAATCAAGGTTGAAAAAGGAGGCATGTATACCTGATGGGAACAATGGATTAAATATGAAGGGTATCATGCAAGACTTATCAGAGACCAAGGGGAATCTTCGTCTACAAGTCTGCCATATATTATATGTGAGGGTCATAGGTCCCAATAATTGCGGTATTTGATTAGTTGGTAGTTGATACCATAGTAACGCATTTGGATGTACTGGTGCAATCCATCGTTTTTCTATTTCCATCCATCTGGAATAGGCAAAGAGGTTCGACCAGGCGTCACCCAATAGTACCTAGTAACATCAGGTACCCGAAGCCATCCTTGCGTTTTAAGGGCCGTGAGGACGTTACACGATATCCTATGTCTCTTGCCATTCCAGATGAACCTAAGGATTGAGGATTGAAGCACTCTCAGATCTTTATAAAAAAAAAAATTATTATGTATTTTTATTTGGGGGGAAAAGGGGGTGATTTGAATTTTTATATATTTTTTATATCTTTAAAACCTTTTTATCTTTTTTTTTTTTTACACTTTTTCATAGTTCCCCTAGGGAACTTGAACAAGCAATCATTAGATTGCTTCTCTCATAGATCTCAATGCATTAGCACTGGAGTCTATGAGAATTACACTAGGGGGTCATTTATTAAACAGAAATACGTCTAAATTAGGCGTATTTCTGGTGTAGGTTGCAGCACTTCTCCTTGCTCACACCAGATCTTAAAAAGTGGAAGTAGGCTAGGAAGGGGGTGGGCCAGCAGGCCCGTCTCATTTACCAATTTGTATGCCTGTTTTAAGTGTAAAAATGGTCTAAATGTAAGGCCTCTTGCTGTGCATGTCGGGCCGCCAGCGGGACTATTATCCTGCACTTATAAGATCATATGAGTGCGGGATAATAGCCCCGCGGGCTGCCCGACGTGCACAGCATCATTGTAATCTATGATGCTGTGTGCTCCCGTGCGCACGATCAATGCCGCTCCGGGACATATGGCCCGCTCATGGACTATATGTCTTGGAGGGCATACGGTCGTGTGCAAGGGCCCTAAGACTGCTAGGAAGCTGTCTTACATTTAGAAGCGGCGATGGATCCACCAAAGTTATGAAGAGGCCAGAGCCCCTATATTCCTATGGAGCCCTGTTTATAGCCAGGGTCTTTATACCAACATAGCTGCAGTAGCCTCATATCATTCAGGAGGACCGAAGCTGCGGCACACAAAATCTGGCTACTCCAATCCTCACTGTGGGGAGGCGGTGCATGGCCAGGAGCGCGTGCTCCCTGTTTTTGAATTCCCAATGCCGTCGTCACTTTTTATCACAGCATCTGAGGGGTTAAATTAATTTAATTTTATCAATATTATGGTCAATCTCATGCATTAGCCCCAGGTGTCTGCTGTTTAACCCCTTATGAACCGGGTTTATTTTCACCTTAAGGACCAGGCCATTTTTTGCAAATCTGACCAGTGTCACTTTATGTGGTGATAACTTTAAAACGCTTTGACTTATCCAGGCCATTCTGAGACTGTTTTTTCGTCACATATTGTACTTCATGACACTGGTAAAATGGAGTAAAAAAAATTCATTTTTATTTATAAAAAAATACCAAATTTGCTAAAAATTTGCAAGAATTTGCAAATTTCCAAGTTTCAATTTCTCTACTTCTATAATACATAGTAATACCTACAAAAATAGTTATTAATTTACATTCCCCATATGTCTACTTCATGTTTGGTTCATTTTGGGAATGACATTTTATTTTTTGGGGATGTTACAAGGCTTAGAAGTTTAGAAGCAAATCTTGAAATTTTTCAGAAATTTTCAAAAACCCACTTTTCAAGGACCAGTTCAGGTCTGAAGTCACTTTGTGAGGCTTACATAATAGAAACCACCCAAAAATGACCCCATTATAGAAACTGATTTTACAAACTTTGTTAACCCTTTAGGTGTTCCACAAGAATTAATGGAAAATAGAGATACAATTTCAAAATTTCACTTTTTTGGCAGATTTTCCATTTTAATATTTTTTTTCCAGTTACAAAGCAAGGGTTAACAGCCAAACAAAACTCAATATTTATGGCTCTGATTCTGTAGTTTACAGAAACACCCCATATGTGGTCGTAAACCGCAGTATGGGCACACGGCAGGGCGCAGAAGGAAAGGAATGCCATATGGTTTTTGGAAGGCAGATTTTTCTGGACTGGTTTTTTGACACCATGTCCCATTTGAAGCCCCCCTGATGCACCCCTAGAGTAGAAACTCCAAAGAAGTGACTCCATTCTAGAAACTACACCCCTCAAGGTATTCAAAGCTGATTTTACAAACTTTGTTAACCCTTTAGGTGTTCCACCAGAATTAATGGAAAATAGAGATACAATTTCAAAATTTCACTTTTTTGGCAGATTTTCCATTTTAATATTTTTTTTCCAGTTACAAAGCAAGGGTTAAAAGAAATGCCATATGGTTTTTGGAAGGCAGATTTTGCTGGACTGTTTTTTTGACACCATGTCCCATTTGAAGCCCCCCTGATGCACCCCTAGAGTAGAAACTCCAAAAAAAGTGATCCCATTTTAGAAACTACGGGATAAGGTGGCAGTTTTGTTGGTACTATTTTAGGGTACATATGATTTTTGGTTGCTCTATATTACACTTTTTGTGAGGCAAGGTAACAAGAAATAGCTGTTTTGGCACCGTTTTTTTTTTTTTTTGTTACTTACAACACTTATCTGACAGGGTAGATCATGTGGTATTTTTATAGACCAGGTTCTCACGGACGTGGCGATACCTAATATGTATAATTTTTTTTAATGTAAGTTTTATCATGTTTTAGTGTTTCCATAGTCTGAGAGCCATAATTTTTTCCGTTTTTTGGCGATTTTCTTGGCTAGGGTAAGATTTTTGCGGGATGAGATGACGGTTTGATTGGCACTATTTTGGGGTGCGTGTGACTTTTTGATCGCTTGCTATTACACTTTTTGTGATGTAAGGTGACAAAAAATTGTTTATTTAGCACAGTTTTTATTTTTTACGGTGTTCATCTGAGGGGTTAGGTCATGTGATATTTTTATAGAGCCGGTCAATACGGACGTGGCGATACCTAATATGTATACTTTTTTTTTATTTATGTAAGTTTTACACAATAACAGCTTATCATGGTGGACAGGATACAAGATACACAGAATACCACCATACAAGTGTCTAGGCAAGAAGCTGGGGATAAAGGTCACCTCCTAACAAATCCCTACCAGCACTCCCTAGACTTCTATGCCCACGTTCAGATCCTGAAGGTGGGAATAAACGTGTCCCTGTGCCTGGGTTGAATATTCCCTAAAATCCCTAAGATGGTGAAAGGGGAAAAGAGGCAGCCTGCTCCCTGAGGACCTGGAGGGGGCAGGCGTATCTCAATAAGGCCTATACAGACAACCACAAGAAAGCAGAACCAACTTATCTTGTTACTGAGCAGGAACAGCAAATCCTTCCTTCCTCTGAGCCCGACAGAACCTATAACCCGCACAGGAGACTGGGAGTGGGCATAATTTAAACTCAAACCAACGACCCCACCCAGTGCACCTGAAGGGAGGCGGATATAGCTCAACTCAAAACAAAAACAAAAGGCTACACACGTGCTGCTAACCTGGCAGACCTCCGCACATAACCTGAGCAGGCCATGACAGTACCCCCCCCTTCTACGGGTGACCTCCGGACACCCCGGCTCAACTTTATCCAGGTGGGATCTGTGAAAAGCCCTCACCAATCGTCTGGCACTAACATCCACAGCTGGAACCCACATCCTCTCCTCAGGGCCGTATCCCCTCCAGTGTACCAGGTACTGAAGGGAACCCCGAAGAACTCTTGAGTCGAGAACCCTAGAGATCTCGAACTCTAAATTTTCATCAACCAGAACAGGGGGTGGAGGAAATGGCAATGGTTCCACCGGTTTCACATATTTCTTCAGTAAAGACCTGTGGAACACATCATGGATCCTCCAAGTCTGCGGAAGATCCAGACGAAACGCTACTGGATTGACCACCGCAGATATTTTGCAAGGTCCAATAAATATTGGACCCAGTTTCCAAGATGGTACTCTCAGTTTAATATTTTTAGTAGATAACCACACCAGATCACCCACACACAGGTCCGGACCAGTCATACGTCTCTTGTCAGCCATTCGCTTATACCCCTCACCCATCTTCTCCAAATTCACTTGGATCCTCCGCCAGATAGAAGACAAGGCAGAAGAAAATCTCTCCTCCTCTGGCATCCCAGAGGAACTAGTCCCAGAAAAGGTACCAAACTAATGATGAAAACCGTATGCGCCAAAAAATGGCGACTTACCGGTGGACTCCTGCCTACGGTTATTCAAAGCAAACTCTTCTAGGCATAAGAATGAGGACCAGTCCTCCTGATTCTCAGCCACAAAATGCACCTCAAGTAGGTCTCCAGGTTTTGATTAGTACGCTCTGTATGCCCATTCGACTGCGGATGAAAAGCCGAAGAGAACGAAAGTTGAATGCCAAGCCGAGAGCAGAACGCCCTCCAAAACCTGGAGACGAACTGCGTGCCCCTATCAGAAACCACATCCGAGGGAATGCCATGTAATTTCACGATATTATCAACAAAAATCTGAGCAGGAGTCTTGGCATTGGGCAGACTAGCTAACGATACAAAGTGAGCCATTTTACTAAAACGGTCAACAACCACCAAAATTACTGTTTTCCCGGAGGAACTCGGCAGATCCGTAATAAAGTCCATAGACAAGTGCGTCCAAGGACGAGACGGAATAGACAAAGGAAGAAGTGAACCAGAATGTCGAGTGTGAGCAACCTTTGACCGTGCACAGGTTTCACAAGCTGCTACGTAATCCTCAACACTCTTACATAACTCAGGCCACCAGAACCTCCGGGACACAAGATCAAAGGTGGACTTACCACCAGGATGTCCCGCAAGGACAGTATCGTGATGTTCCTTGAATACCTTGTATTGCAGTCCATCAGGAACAAACAACCTCCCTGGGGGACAAGAACCAGGAGCCCCCTACTGGGCTCCCAACACATCCATCTCCAATTCGGGGTACAGAGCGGAGACTACCACCCCATCAGCCAAAATCGGAGCAGGATCCTCTGAATCACATCCCCCAGGAAAACTGCGAGACAACGCATCTGCCTTGATGTTTTTAACCCCCGGGCGAAAAGTAACAACAAAATTGAACCTGGTAAAGAACAGTGACCATCTAGCCTGTCTAGGATTCAGACGCTTGGCAGATTGCAGGTAAGCCAAATTCTTATGATCAGTATATACCGTAACGGGATGAGACGCCCCCTCCAACCAGTGACGCCATTCCTCAAAGGCCAATTTGATGGCCAGCAATTCCCTATCTCCTACATCATAATTCCTCTCGGCAACCGAGAGCTTCTTGGGAAAAAAAAGCACACGGAACCCATTTTCCAGGAGATGAACCTGCTCCAACCCCCACTTCTGATGCATCAACCTCCACCACGAATGGATGAGACACATCGGGCTGCACCAGAATGGGAGCAGACGCGAAACATTCTTTAATAGTCGAAAAGGCCTGCAATGCCTCATCCGACCAGACAGAGACGTCGACGCCCTTCTTAGTCATATCGGTCAGAGGTTTTACAATGGTAGAATAGTTCAAGATAAATTTTCTATAATAATTAGTAAACCCCAAAAACCGCATCAAAGATTTCTGATTCTCCGGTCGGTCCCATTACAGAACTGCCCCCGGACCTTTTCGGGGTCCATACGAAAACCAGAGTCAGAAAGCAGATATCCCAGAAACGGAAGCTCCTGCACAGAAAAACACACATTTCTCCAATTTGGCATATAATTTATTCTCCCGAAGGATCGACAAAACCTGTCTCACGTGATCCTGATGGGTCTTCAGATACAAGAGAGTAAATTAGAATGTCATCCAAGTAAACTACCACGAACCTCCCCACAAAATGATGGAAAATGTCATTGATGAATCGCTGAAATACCGCTGGCGCGTTAGTTAACCCAAAAGGCCTAACCAGATTCTCGAAATGACCCTCGTGCGTGTTGAAGGCTGTTTTCCACTCATTCCCTTCCTTTATTCTGATCAGATTGTAGGCCCCTCTTAAATCCAACTTGGAGAACACCTCGGCTCCAACAATTTGATCAAAAAGATCGGAGATCAAAGGAAGGGGATACGGATCCTGGACCGTAATACGGTTCAATTCCCGAAAATCCAAATAAGGTCTCAGCGATCCATCCTTTTTCTTTACAAAGAATAAAGCTACTGCCACCGGAGACTTAGATGGCCTAATATGACCTTTTGCCAAACTCTCGGCAATATACTTCCGCATGACCTCTCTTTCAGGTTGAGAAAGATTGTAAAGCCGAGACTTTGGCAACTTAGCCCCTGGGATGAGATTAACTGGACAATCATAGTCACGATGAGGGGGCAATTCCTGAGCCCCACTCTCTGAAAAGACATCCGCAAAATCTGAGAGATACTGAGGTAAGGCCGTAGTAGACACACCAGAGATAGATGTGCCAAGACAATTGTCCGAACAAAATTCACTCCAACCAATGATCTGTCTTGCTTGCCAATCTATAATTGGGTTATGTTTTGTCAACCACGGTAAACCTAAGACTATAGGAGTGGGCAAGTCCTTCATGACAAAACAAGACATGATCTCAACATGTGACCCACCCTTAACTGAATACCATGAGCAATATGAGTGAGACTCCTTTGAGAAAGAGGGGAAGAATCAATTGCAAAAAAGTGAACCTCTGTTTCTAAAGTGCAAGTACTTAGAAGAAAAAGAAAATCAATAAGGTTTACCCCAGCACCACAGTCAATGAATACTTCAACAATAAATTTTCTTGAGTCTAGCGCCACCATAGCTGGAAGGAGAAAATGAGTATTACAGGGAGCTTGCATACCTGCTTGCTCCACCACCTCATTCACACTACCAAGAGTCAGGGATGTTTTTTTTTTCTTTAAGTAAACCTCTTTGTGATTCTTTCTCATCAACATGCGGTTTAACAAAAGGACAAGCAAAAATAAAATGACCACTTTTTCCACAGTAATAACATAGTTTATGCAATCTCCTAAAGTTGCTATACCAGAACGGATAGACACCTGACCCAGCTGTATGGGTTCCTCCCCTACCCCAGAGTTACATGTCATATCACCCTGGGGAGCAGGTGAGACGAAACCACTCACAGAAGGGATCCCTTGCGCGGAGGGAACCTTACACCTCTCTCTAATACGTCTATCTAACCGTACTGCCAAAGACATAGCATTCTCTAATGTATCCGGGTACTGATGAAAAGCAAGGGCATCTTTCAATCTCTCAGATAACCCCTGACAAAACTGACTACGTAACGCTGGGTCATTCCACTCTGATTCAGTAGCCCATCTCCTAAACTCAACGCAGTAAGCCTCTGCAGTATGTTCACCTTGCAATAAATTACGCAATTTAGATTCCGCCATCGAGACCCGAACTGGATCATCATAAATTAATCCCAAGGCTTTAAAAAATTCTTCCATCGACCGGAGGGCCAGAGAACCGGACAGCAGAGAAAAGGCCCAGGATTGCGCGTCCCCTTTAGGCAGGGATATGATTATCCCTACCCTCTGACTCTCATCACCAGATGAAGATGGACGCAGCCGAAAATACAGTTTGCATGACTCTTTAAAGCGGATAAAGTCATCCACACCCCCTGCAAATCTATCCGGGAGAGCGACTTTAGGCTCCCCATAAATTTGACTTCCTCCTATTGCACCTGATGCCAGAGCATTCTGACACTGTGTGACCGAATTACGCAGATCAGCAACCTCTAGGGATAATCCCTGCATGTCATCAACTAGCGCATCAATTGACTCCATCTCAAAACAGCCAGAAATGGCAGTCAAAGTATAGGCGGGTTATAATGTCACGGTGGACAGGATACACAGAATACCACATACAAGTGTCTAGGCTCGAAGCTGGGGATAAATGTCACCTCCTGACAAATCCCTACCAGCTCTCCCTAGACTTCTATGCCCACGTTTAGACCCTGAAGGTGGGAATAAACGTGTCCCCGTGCCTGGGCTGAATATTCCCTAAAATCCCTAAAATGGTGAAAGGTGGAAAGAGGCAGCCTGCTCCCTCAGGACCTGGAGGGGGCAGGCATCTCTCAAACAGCCTAGACAGACAACCACAAGAAAGCAAAACCAACTTATCTTGTTACTGAGCAGGAACAGCAAATCCTTCCTTCCTTCCTCTGAGCCAGACAGAAGCCATAACCCGCACAGGACACTGGGAGTGGGCGTAATTTAAACTCAAACCAACGACCGCACCCAGTGCACCTGAAGGGAGGCGGATACAGCTCAACTCAAAACAAAAGGCTACACACGTGCTGCTAACCCGGCAGACCTCCGCACATAACCTGAGCAGGGCATGACACAGCTTTTTTAAAACAAAAAAAATGATGTTTTAGTGTCTCTATATTCTGAACCATAGTTTTTTAAATTTTTTGGGCGATTGTCTCAAGTAGGGGGTCATTTTTTGCGGGATGAGGTGACGGTTATATTGGCACTATTTTGGTGGGCAAACGCCTTTTTGATCGCTTGCTGTTGTACTTTTTGTGTTGATCTGAGGGGTTAGGTCATGTGATATGTTTACAGAGCCGGTCGATACGGACGCGCCGATACCCAATATGTATACTTTTTGTTTCCCCTAGTGTTTTACCAATTTTTTTTAACTTTATTTGGGGAAAATTAAGTTTTTGTTTATTTTTACTTGAAACATTTAATTTTTTGGGGGGGGACTTTATTTTTTCACCTTTTTTTTACTTTATTTTTTGTCCCTCTTTGGGACTTCAACTTTTGGGGGTCTAATCCTTTACAATGAATTCCAATACTTCTGTATTGGAATGCATTGGCTGTATGAGTAATACAGCTTCCGGCCTGTGAGATCCAGGGGGTTGGATCTCACAGGCTCGTCACCGAAAGGCAGCGCAGAGCCTCAGGAAGGCATTGCGCTGCCTTCCATGCATTTCGGGTCCCCCCTACAGCCGCATGGGGACCCGATGGCACCGCAGACCGCAACCGCCGCCGCATTTACCCAAGGTGCCTGCTCAATGATTTGAGCAGGCACCTTGTTCTGATCACCGCCCCGCCGGGTGGCGGCTATCGGAAATACACATGACGTACCGGTACGTCATGTGTCCTTAAGTTCCGGGACAACATGCCGTACCAGTACGTCATGTGTTCGGAAGAGGTTAAAACAGCAGGCTGCCGGTGGCAATGGTGCCCCCTGTGCTCGCGAGCTGGCGCCATCTTTAAATACCCGACTGCTGTTGTATATTTACAAAATTAAAGATCACTCTGTACAGCACTGTACATCTGTAGGGTTTTTAATCAATTGTTTTTATTCAAATAAACAGTGATGATACAATTACAATTCATATCACAATTGACATACAGTAACTTGAAGTATAACTAAACATATAGGTCACTATCTATATAACACAGGTACAGTAGATTCATACCTAGATTGTTTGTTGATTGCTGTAGTTAAAGGAGTCCTATAAGATTAAAAAACAACCAAGAAAACCGTAAAGGGGGGGGGGCACCTAGCAAAAAGTCCTTAGCATTACTCATATATTCGTAAGGCAGTAAACTGGTGTATAATATTGAAGGGTATAAACTAATGTACTAATCTACATGTTGTGAGACTCCTATGTTACAGTTTTGGGGGCATCTGTTGTTGTATTAAGTTCAAAAACCCTCCATCTAGTGAGGATTGGGGTAGCAAGATGTTGTGTGCGGCGGCCCCAGGAGTTGTCAAGAAAGGTTTTTTTATCCTCCAAGTACAGTAATGAAAAGAGGGGAATGATTCAACACAGTGGTAGTGTCTATTTCTGCTGAATGAAGGACCATGACAACATTTTCATGAATAAATACATCGTCTAGTCTCTAATGTGTCTGAATAAAGGGAAGAGGGTATGTAAATGAGCTCTCAGCAAGTTCTGCCTCTAATGCTACCAGAAGTAAGGTAACTATCCAATGTTTGACCTTTTAAACAGGCCTTGAGACATGACTTGGATAATAATTAGTGTCTGAATGAATACATCGTCTAGTTTGTGCTGTGATATATGTGGTATCGCATTGATGTATATGGTGTGCATTTAAACCTACACATGATATAGCCATATCTTTCACAAATTGATCTAACATAAGGTTTAAGATGACAATAAGGTCGCAACTTACAATTAAAGAACCCTCAGCAAAGGCTCAGAGTTCGTTATTTCTGAGGTGAAATAGCAACCACCCCTGGTAGTAGAGCTGGGACTGCAACTATGAAACCAAGACAATAAATAATGAGTGGACCTTAGGATATTACCCTTTTTTTTTAAACGTGTTTCATCTGCAGGGTTTAACATTTTTTAATATTCAGGTTCTTTAGCTCTTTGAGACAGTAATTTCCTTCTTAACTGAGAAGAAAATGCGGCCACCTCCTCCTCCTCTTTGCTGTAAATGGGATTCCCAGTGCTCTGTCAGGGATAATAAAATGGAGAAAGAATAAATGAGTACTTTTATTTGAGCATAGTACATTGTAAGGTTAAAAAAGACACAAGTCCAGCCCAACTTAGAATCTTATACTGTATGGAGGCATACCACACAACTGCTATGATCCTGTCTTGCTTCCCAACATAGTCAAGTGAATTTCCTGCAGTCACCACTAGAGGGAACTGACTCCACAGAGGCTTTTACAGCTCCTGTTAGATTCTCCACTAGATGCATTAAATCTTATGAGTTCACCCCCCTAGTAGTGGCTGCAGGCAGACAGAGATTTATCATTTTCAAAGGAATATGGAGCTCAATGGGGAGAACCGATCATTGCATATGATGTTTGGGATAAACACAATTCTTTTCCTGAGATATACAATTGTGTTGCATAGAGTGAAAGCATTTAAATCACTAAAACAGGAGGGTAGCGAGGAAGCACTGAAAAACTATAACGAATAAAATAGAATATGTAAAAGACAAATAAAAGCAGCCAAACTAGAGAACGAGAGATTAATTGCCAAAGAGTAAAACTAACCCTAAAATGTTCTTCAATTATATAAATGGTAAAAAGTATAAATCTGAAGGTGTCGGCCCTTTACAGAGCAATGAGGGGGGAGTTGCAGAGAGCAATAAGGAGAAAGCAAAGCTATTAAATATTTTTTTCTCCACTGTATTCACTGAAGACAATAAATTGTTAGATGAAATTCAGAATGTAAAAGTAAATTCCCCATTAAAAGTGTCCTGTCTGACCAAGGAAGAAGTACAGCGGCGTCCTAAAAATATAAAAATAGACAAATTGCCGGAACCAGATGGGGCACACCCCCGTCTCCTAAGAGAAACAAGTATTGTCATAGCCATACCCTTATTTCAGATATTTAAGGACTCTATACTGACAGGGAGTGTTCCACAGGATTGGCGCATAGCAAATGTGGTGCCAATATTCAAAAAGGGTCCAAAAACAGAGCCCAGAAACTATAGGCTGGTAAGTTTAATATAACAAAACAATAACAAAGAAAGGTGGACTCTGCAGTCTCACTAAGCCCTCAAACTGATTTTAAAATTGAGAGATTAGTCAACATGTCCTACGGTGTAGAAGATGTCTAAGCCCGGGCACCACGCCACCACGCCCGGGCACCATGCCATTAGCAACGGGCCACAAGTGCAGGATTTGCTCCCCTATATATATATGCACAACTGCATGTGGGTTTGAGCACCTCCTGCTAATGCCAACCTGTCTTCTTAGTTTGTATATATAGATTCCTGGAGGTCGCCAGATACAGCAGCAGCACACATCAGAAGGAGTCCCCAGCCACCCGGCCACCTTCTGCCTGTTGCCCCTTGCTGTTGGCGCCCCCAAGACTTGAAAAAGGAGTTATAAACTCCGAAACGCGTTGTCAACTGAACAATAAATAGTATTTATACCTAAAAACCTGGAACTGTGGTCGTCCCTGTGCGCCAAAGAGATACCCTATCGTGTGTTTTCGGACACAAACCACTCTTCTCAGTATATAAAATGAGAATGCTCGGACTGGGAGAAAACATCTGTATGTGGGTAAGTAACTGGCTGAGGGATAGAAAACAGAGGGTTGTTATTAATGGTACACACTCAGATTGGGTCACTGTCACTAGTGGGGTACCACAGGGCCCAGTATTGGGCCCTATTCTCTTCAATATATTTATTAATAATCTTGTAAAAGGCTTGCACAGTAAATATAAATTTTTGCAGATGACACTAAACTGTGTAAAGTAATTAACACAGAAGAGGACAGTATACTGCTACAGATGGATCTGGATAGACTGGAGGCTTGGGCAGAGAAGTGGCAGATGAGGTTTAACACTGACAAATGTAAGGTTATGCACATGGGAAGGAATAATGCAAGTCACCTGTACATACTAAATGGTAAAACACTCGGTAACACTGACATGGAAAAGGATCTAAGAATTTTAGTGAACAGCAAACTAAGCTGTAGAAACCAGTGTCAGGCAGCTGCTGCCAAGGCCAATAAGATAATGGGTTGCATCAAAAGGGGCATAGATGCCCGTGATGAGAACATAGTCCTACCACTTTACAAATCAGACCACACATGGAGTACTGTGTACAGTTCTGGACTTCTGTGAACAAGGCAGACATAGCAGAGCTGGAGAGGGTTCAGAGGAGGGCAACTAAAGTAATAACTGGAATGGGTGAATTACAGTACCCTGAAAGATGATCAAAATTAGGGTTATTCACTTTAGAAAAAAGACGACTCAGGGGAGATTTAATAACTATGTATAAATATATCAGGGGTTAGTACAGAGATCTCTCCCATCATCTATTTATCCTCAGGACTGTGACTGTGACGAGGGGACATCCTCTGTGTCTGGAGGAAAGAAGGTTTGTACACAAACATAGAAGAGGATTCTTTACGGTAAGAGCAGTGAGACTATGGAACTTTCTGCCTGTGGAGGTGGTGATGGTGAGTTCACTAAAATAGTTAAAGAGGGGCCTGGATGTATTTCTGGAGTGTAATAATATTACAGGCTATAGCTACTAGAGAGGGGTCGTTGATCCAGGGAGTTATTCTGATTACCTGATTGGAGTCGGGAAGGAATTTTTTTTCCCCTAAAGTGGGGAAAATTGGCTTTTACCTCACAGGGTTTTTTGCCTTCTTCTGGATAAACTTGCAGGATAACAGGCTGAACTGGATGGACAGATGTCTTTTTTCAGTCTTATAAACAGTGTTACTATGTTACTAGAGTGTTAATATCTGACATCTAACATTTCTGGAAGAAAAATAAATACATTTTTGTAGCGTTTTTGTTATGGCTGTAGGTGTGGACCCACTATGGCAAGCCACTGGTGCGGATGGCTGCTGACCCATGGGGATCAGAGACACCAGGAAGAAGCACCAAGGAGACAGTCAATACGCATAATCTGGAAACAGGCAGAGGTCAGATCAGGTAGAGTTCGTGCAAATCAATAAATCAATACGGAGGTCAGGGCAGGCTGCACAGAGTCAGAACAGTAAACAGGCAAAGGTCAGTACACAGATAGACAAAAGGATTATAGCTCTTTTGGAAGGTCTGGCTAAAGCTAACAGAACCTGTTGATCTGGCAATGAATCGACACACAGTCTGAGGAAGGGGCTAGGAAAAGACTCCGAAACGCGTCTGGTTTTAAGACCCGCACATCAGCTGATGAACGTCCTGACCCCAACAACCCGGATTGGAAATTTTACCCTGACGAACTTTTCTGGCATATATTCAACGCTATATTCGATTCACACTGCTACTACACCTGAAAAAACCGAGAAAACCACTGGTGAATATCTAATGGAGAATACTTACATCGAGGGCTGCTAATTTGCCTGCACCGCTCCAGTTGAACTATCATAACCAGGTACTGCTGGATCTGACATTTTCAACCACGTGGGACACCACTGTGCTTTAGTCAGACGGCAATCGCAAGTGTGATTATTATTTTGCCATTATCTTGCCAGACAGGGAATATTCGTTGAATATATGAAATAATCGAATGAAATAATCGATAGAAATTTATCGAACTGTGTCCGGACATTCACCTGAATATTTGAGTAGCTATTCGACATAGAATATCTCTCGATCTTTTTCATATCTTCGATTATTTATTCATTGAACTTCCATCGATTATTTATATATTAACTATTCTGAGTTTTATAAAGTACTCACTGTATTTTATAGTTATTATGTTGTTTTTACTTTGTATTTTATTCTGAATATTTTATTGTTGTTCTATCACAGTTTTAGAAATCGATCTTCATTTAGGTGTAATAAATATCATCATTAGTATCTATTGTGTCAGTCTCTGTGTGGTCCAGGTGGAGAGTGCTCAGCCTCTCTATATACTTTATATCCCTTTTTTGACTGGGTGAGTCATTTAGGCTTGTTAGCATCCCTCCACAGCTACAAGCGGAGTGAGCCACCACATTTTCTATACATATCTTTTATGAATCGACACACATCAGAGAATATATAGCAGAGCAAGCAGCACCACACAGGCAGCACCTGCACACAGAGCAAAGGAGGTTTAATCTTTGCAGTACTGCAACAAAGAGGAGATAGACTTGATACCAGTCCCAATTCACACACAGACAACCAACGTCCATGTGCACGGGACAACAGCATGAACTGCCATTGTAACAGTTTTGTTCCAAGTGTTTTCCTTTTTTTTAAAACGTCAGTAGCCAGATATCAGCTTATGTAACTGTCGTTTTTTTTATCTGTAGGGGAAGGGTGATTTTGATTTTTTTTTATAAAAAAAAAACTGGCTCTGAAGTTATCCTTTAGCAATGAGTTGCTAAGGAAAACCCATCTTCAGTGTTCAGTACAGCACAGTTCTGTACATTGATGACACTCTAGGCTCACTGTTAGATGCAGAGCGACTCTGCTGCCACCATCACTGCCATCCTAGACATGATATCACTGAACTTATCTCTTATATATATAAAAATGAGTTTCTGTCTGTCTGTCTGTCTTTATGCGCGACCAAACGACTGAACCGATATTCACCACAGGCACACAGGTACATCAGGTGTCCGGGAAGGTTTTAGACCGGGTCTCAGCTCTCAAGGATGTACCGTTCCTGAGATATTCCCAAATAATAACCTGTATTAGCCAATACAAGCCTGCAAGTCTTTCTATTCAAATCTTAACTGCCATACACACAGTTTTACTCCAAG
Source organism: Bufo bufo (assembly GCF_905171765.1). Lineage (NCBI taxonomy): Eukaryota > Metazoa > Chordata > Amphibia > Anura > Bufonidae > Bufo > Bufo bufo. The sequence goes on along the minus strand of NC_053392.1, from coordinate 460,503,916 downwards.
TTTCCATAACAACCCAGCCATTTTTCTTCACTGCTGTAGGTCAGCTTTAGGCTAGGGCTACAGGACGACAATAAGTCGCACGACACATAGGGCACAACTACGCTGGTACATGCATCGCAGTCACAACATGTCGCATTGCGACACCAGAGACTATCATTATAAAGATTGTTCAGACAAAATTTCGCACGACAGCATTAAAGGGGCAGGGCACTGTGGAGATCACTGTTAGACGGGCGTTGTGGAGGTTACTGTTAAAGAGGTGGGCGCTGTGGAGGTCACTGTTAAATGGGCAGGATGCTGTGGAGGTCACTGCTAAAGGGGCGGGAGCTGTTGAGGTCATTGTTAAAGGGGCGGGCACTTTGGAAGTTACTGTTAAAGGGACTGGCACTGTGGAGGTCACTGTTAAAGAGGTGGGCGCTGTGGAGGTCACTGTTAAAGGGGCGGGCACTGTGGAGGTCACTGTTAAAGAGGTGGGCGCTGTGGAGGTCACTGTTAAAGAGGTGGGCGCTGTGGAGGTCACTGTTAAAGGGGCGGGCACTGTGGAGGTCACTGTTAAAGGGGCAGGCACTTTGAAGGTCACTGTTAAAGTGGCAGGCACTTTGGAAGTCAGTTAAAGGGGCGGGCACTGTGGAGGTCACTGCTAAAGGGGCAGGCATTGTGGAGGTCACTGTTAAAGGGGTGGGCACTGTGGAGGTCACTGTTAAAGGGGCGGGCACTGTGCATGTTACTATTAAAGGGGCAACTGCTGTGGAGGTCACTCTTAAGGAAGCAGGGTACTGTGAGGTAACTGTTAAGGCAGCGGGGTACTGTGGAGGTCTTTGTTAAGGGGGAGGGCCCCTGAGGAGGTCACTGTCAAGGGAGTAGAGTGCTGTGAAACTCATTGTTAAAGGGACGGGCTGCTGTGAAGGTCAAAGTTAAGGGGATGGGCTGCTGTGGAGGTACCATTTTAAAGTGGCGGGGCACTGTGGGGGGTGGTGGTGGGGGACTGTGGAGTTCACTGTTAAAGGGGCGGGTGGTGTAGATGTCACCGTTATGGGGGATACTGTCGATATCTTTTAACGACACACAGAAACATTAAATGAAATAGATGAAATATACCCGTGCGATGCCGGGTACTTCTGCGAGTATACTATAAAACAACTTCTCTCCTTTCTCCCTGACAACTACACATCAGTGCATTCAAAAAGTCCCTTTCACTTTATTCACTTTTTGTTATATTGCAGCACTGTGTCAAAATAAAAAAAAGTTCAGATTTTTTCCCCCATCATTCTGCCCACAATACTTCATGATGAGAAAGTGAAAACAGAATTTTAGAAATGTTTGCAAATTTATTGAAAATGAAAAATGAAAATCTTCCATTGACATAAGTAGTTATTAGCGAATTGGTTTGTCTCACTACGAACGAACCCAATTAATTCATCACATTATCTTTACCGTGGCTGAGGGACTTTATGGTGCTGTTAAAATGCATTGTTTCCGATGAGGCCAGATTAAGATGGCTGTTGGTCTTGCAAGGCCATCTTAATCTCGAGCATGCGCTGTTACGAATCCAAAAGCACCACAATCCTGGGGTCAGGTTTGTTATTGAGTATATTCGTACATGCGCTGCTACTCACAGTAATGGTGCAGCCACGAGATTAAGATGGTCTCGCAAGACTGGCGGCCATTGTATTCTGGACTCATTGGAAACAATACATTTTAACAGCGCTGTACAGACAGTCCCTCGGTCACAGGTAAAGATAATGTGATGAATAAACCCAGTTTGTCCATAAAGGGAAGAGCCGATTCGCACATAACTAATTCATACCCTTTACTCAGGACTTAGTTGAAGCACCTTTGGTAGTGATTACAGCCTCCAGTTTTCTTGGGTATGATGTCCCAAGGTTTGCACACCTGGATTTGGGGATTTTCTTCTCTGCAGATCCTCGCAAGCTCTGTCAGGTTGGATGGGGACCGCTGGTGGACATTTTCCGGTCTCTCTAGAGATGTTCGATTGGGTTCAAGTCAGACCTCTGGTTGGGTCATTCAAGGACATTTACAGAATTGTCCCTAAGCCACTTCTGTGATCTCTGTCTGGCTGTCTACTTAGGGTAATTGCCTGGTTGGATGGTAAACCTTTGGTCTAGTCTGAGGTATCGAGCACTCTGAATCAGGTTTTCATTAAGAATAACTCTGTACTTTGTTCCATTCCGCTTTCCCTCAATCCTGACCAGTCTCCCTGTCCCAGGCATTGGGAAAAAAAAACTCACAGCATGATGCTGCCACCACCATGCTTCACTGTAAGGATGGTATTGGGCAGTGCCTGGTTTCCTCAGAAGTTTCTCCCATTTGCACATAGAATCTTGGTAGCTCAACCAGAGTGACCATTGGGTTCTTGATCACCTCTCTTAACAAGTTCCTTTTCTGTAGATTATTTATTTTGGTGGGGCGTCCAGCTCTAGGAAGAGTCCTGGTTGTTCCAAACTTCTTAGATTTGAGAATTATGGAGACCGCTTCGCTGTTAGGAATTTGCAATGCAGCTGAATTTTTTTGTACCCTCTGCAGAGCTCTACAAGCAGTTCTTTCCTCTTCATGGCTTGATATTTGCTCTGATATGCATTGTCAGCTGTGAGACCTGATAAAGAAAAAGGGTGCCGTTCCAAATCATGTCCAATCAACTTTACCACAGGTGGATTCCAATCAAGAAACATCTCAAAAAGATGATCAAGAGAATCTCAAGGCCCCCTGAGCAAAATTTCAAGTGTCGTAACAAAGGCTCTGAATTCTTGTCTCTGCGAAATTTTATTTTAATTTTTTTTATTAATTTTAAAAAATATCTAAAATTATGTTTTCAATTTCTTATTATTGGCTAGTGATTGGAGATTGATGGGGAAAACCAGATTTTTTATTTTTTTTATTTTAGCACAATGACACAACATAACAAAATGTGAAAAAAGTGAAAGGGTCTGAAGTAGGGATGAGCGAACCCGAACTGTATAGTTTGGGTTCGTACCGAATTTTGGGGTGTCCGTGACACGGACCCGAACCCGAACATTTTCGTAAAAGTCCGTGTTCGGGTTCGGTGTTCGGCGCTTTCTTGGCGCTTTTTGAAAGGCTGCAAAGCAGCCAATCAACAAGCGTCATACTACTTGCCCCAAGAGGCCATCACAGCCTTGCCTACTATTGGCATGGCTGTGATTGGCCAGTGCAGCATGTGACCCAGCCTCTATATAAGCTTGGGTCACGTTGCACTGCACGTCACTCTGCTGATTGAAGCATAGGGAGAGGTTGCAGCTGCGACGTTAGGGCGAGATTAGGCAGATTAACTCCTCCAAAAGACTTCATTCTGTGATCGATCTGCAGCTGTGGATCATTGAAGTGCTAATATTGACTTGCTCACTTTTGTGAGGCTGCCCAGAGCGTTTTTAGATCACTTTTTTTCTGGGGTGATCGGCGGCCATTTTGTGACTTGTGGTGCGCCAGCACAAGCTATCACCAAGTGTATTTAACCATCAATAGTGTGGTTCTTTTGTGCTATATCCTACATCAGCTGCAGGCTGAGCCTGTGTCACCAAAGTGCATTTAACCATCAACAGTCTGGTTATTTTTTGGCCATATACTACATCTGGTGCAGGCTGAGCCTGTGTCACCCAAGTGCATTTAACCATCAACAGTGTGGTTATTTTTTGGCCATATACTACATCAGGGGCAAGTTGAGCCTGTCACACAGCGCCTAAAAAATAGACCTGACATTTCTATTCAACCAAATCTGTACTGTTTTAGCTGGTCAAGTTATTTGTAGTGACCGTAAAAGCACACTTTTTGTTCTGGGTTGAAAAACTATTCCCAAATTTGCCATTCTCAAAATAACTAGTTTCTGGTATATGAGGCCTACTTGAAATCTATCCCAAAAAGGATATCTTACATTGAAGGTGCTGATAGTGTCATTCAGAAAAACCTAAGACACACGCTACCGTGCAGATAGAAGTCTGATTCTGTGATTAAACCTATACCTGTCACACAGCGCAAAAAAAAAAGGCCTCACATTTCTATTCAACCAAATCTGTACTGTTTTAGCTGGTCAAGTTATTTCTAGTGACCGTAAAAGCACTTTTTTTTTTCTGGGTTGAAAAACTATTCCCAAATTTGCCATTCTCAAAATAACTAGTTTCTGGTATTTGAGGCCTACTTGAAATCTATCCCAAAAAGGATATCTTACATTGAAGGTGCTGATAGTGTCATTCAGAAAAACCTAAGACACACGCTACCGTGCAGATAGAAGTCTGATTCTGTGATTAAACCTATACCTGTCACACAGCGCAAAAAAAAACAGGCCTCACATTTCTATTCAACCAAATCTGTACTGTTTTAGCTGGTCAAGTTATTTCTAGTGACCGTAAAAGCACTTTTTTTTCTGGGTTGAAAAACTATTCCCAAATTTGCCATTCTCAAAATAACTAGTTTCTGGTATTTGAGGCCTACTTGAAATCTATCCCAAAAAGGATATCTTACATTGAAGGTGCTGATAGTGTCATTCAGAAAAACCTAAGACACACGCTACCGTGCAGATAGAAGTCTGATTCTGTGATTAAACCTATACCTGTCACACAGCGCAAAAAAAAACAGGCCTCACATTTCTATTCAACCAAATCTGTACTGTTTTAGCTGGTCAAGTTATTTCTAGTGACCGTAAAAGCACATTTTTTTTTCTGGGTTGAAAAACTATTCCCAAATTTGCCATTCTCAAAATAACTAGTTTCTGGTATTTGAGGCCTACTTGAAATCTATCCCAAAAAGGATATCTTACATTGAAGGTACTGATAGTGCCATTCAGAAAAACCTAAGACACACGCTACCGTGCAGATAGAAGTCTGATTCTGTGATTAAACCTATACCTGTCACACAGCGCAAAAAAAAACAGGCCTCACATTTCTATTCAACCAAATCTGTACTGTTTTAGCTGGTCAAGTTATTTCTAGTGACCGTAAAAGCACTTTTAATTTTTTCTGGGTTGAAAAACTATTCCCAAATTTGCCATTCTCAAAATTGTGGTGAACGGGAACAATGAGGAAAACATCTAATAAGGGACGCGGACGTGGACATGGTCGTGGTGGTGTTAGTGGACCCTCTGGTGCTGGGAGAGGACGTGGCCGTTCTGCCACAGCCACACGTCCTAGTGTACCAACTACCTCAGGTCCCAGTAGCCGCCAGAATTTACAGCCATATTTGGTGGGGCCCAATGCCGTTCTAAGGATGGTAAGGCCTGAGCAGGTACAGGCATTAGTCAATTGGGTGGCCGACAGTGCATCCAGCACGTTCACATTATCTCCCACCCAGTCTTCTGCAGAAAGCGCACAGATGGCGCATGAAAACCAAGCCCATCAGTCTGTCACATCACCCCCATGCATATCAGGGAAACTGTCTGAGCCTCAAGTTATGCAGCAGTCTCTTATGCTGTTTGAAGACTCTGCTGCCAGGGTTTCCCAAGGGCATCCACCTAGCTCTTCACCAGGGGTGGAAGAGATAGAATGCACTAACGCACAACCACTTATGTTTCCTGATGATGAGGACATGGGAATACCACCTCAGCACGTCTCTGATGATGACGAAACACAGGTGCCAACTGCTGCGTCTTTCTGCAGTGTGCAGACTGAACAGGCAGTGGTGAGACCGAGCCAACAGCGTAGCAAAAGAGGGAGCAGTGGGCAAAATCAGAACACCCGCCGCCAAGAGACTCCGCCTGCTACTGACCGCCGCCATCTGGGACCGAGCACCCCAAAGGCAGCTTCAAGGAGTTCCCTGGCATGACACTTCTTCAAACAATGTGCTGACGACAAGACCCGAGTGGTTTGCACGCTGTGCCATCAGAGCCTGAAGCGAGGCATTAACGTTCTGAACCTTAGCACAACCTGCATGACCAGGCACCTGCATGCAAAGCATGAACTGCAGTGGAGTAAACACCTTAAAAACAAGGAAGTCACTCAGGCTCCCCCTGCTGCCTCTTCTGCTGCTGCCGCCTTGGCCTCTTCTGCTGCTGCCGCCACCTCGGCCTCTTCTGCTGCTGCTGCCGCCGCCTCGGCCTCTTCCCCTGCCTCTGGAGGAACGTTGGCACCTGCCGCCCAGCAAACATGGGATGTACCACCAACACCACCACCTGCGTCACCAAGCATCTCAACCATGTCACACGGCAGCGTTCAGCTCTCCATCTCACAAACATTTGAGAGAAAGCGTAAATTCCCACCTAGCCACCCTCGATCCCTGGCCCTGAATGCCAGCATTTCTAAACTACTGGCCTATGAAATGCTGTCATTTAGGCTGGTGGACACACACAGCTTCAAACAGCCCATGTCACTTGCTGTCCCACAGTATGTTGTTCCCAGCCGCCACTACTTCTCCAAGAGAGCCGTGCCTTCCCTGCACAAACAAGTGTCCGATAAAATCAAGTGTGCACTGCACAACGCCATCTGTGGCAAGGTCCACCTAACCACAGATACGTGGACCAGTAAGCACGGCCAGGGACGCTATATCTCCCTAACTGCACACTGGGTAAATGTAGTGGCGGCTGGGCCCCAGGCGGAGAGCTGTTTGGCGCACGTCCTTACGCCCCCAAGGATCGCAGGGCAACATTCTTTGCCTCCTGTCTCCTCCTCCTCCTACTCAGCTTCCTCCTCCTCTTCTTCCACCTGCTCATCCAGTCAGCCACACACCTTCACCACCAACTTCAGCACAGCCCGGGGTAAACGTCAGCAGGCCATTCTGAAACTCATATGTTTGGGGGACAGGCCCCACACCGCACAGGAGTTGTGGCGGGGTATAGAACAACAGACCGACGAGTGGTTGCTGCCGGTGAGCCTCAAGCCCGGCCTGGTGGTGTGCGATAATGGGCGAAATCTCGTTGCAGCTCTGGGACTAGCCGGTTTGACGCACATCCCTTGCCTGGCGCATGTGCTGAATTTGGTGGTGCAGAAGTTCATTTGCAACTACCCCGACATGTCAGAGCTGCTGCATAAAGTCCGGGCCGTCTGTTCGCGCTTCCGGCGTTTACACCCTGCCGCTGCTCGCCTGTCTGCGCTACAGCGTAACTTCGGCCTTCCCGCTCACCGCCTCATATGCGACGTACCCACCAGGTGGAACTCCACCTTGCATATGCTGGACAGACTGTGCGAGCAGCAGCAGGCCATAGTGGAGTTTCAGCTGCAGCACGCACGGGTCAGTCGCACTGTGGATCAGACACACTTCACCACCAATGACTGGGCCTCCATGCGAGACCTGTGTGCCCTGTTGCGTTGTTTCGAGTACTCCACCAACATGGCCAGTGGCGATGACGCCGTTATCAGCGTTACAATACCACTTCTATGTCTCCTTGAGAAAACACTTAGGGCGATGATGGAAGAGGAGGTGGCCCAGGAGGAAGAGGAGGAAGAGGGGTAATTTTTAGCACTTTCAGGCCAGTCTCTTCGAAGTGACTCAGAGGGAGGTTTTTTGCAACACCAGAGGCCAGGTACAAATGTGGCCAGACAGGGCCCACTACTGGAGGACGAGGAGGACGAGGAAGAGGAGGAGGTGGAGGAGGATGAGGATGAAGCATGTTCACAGCGGGGTGGCACCCAAAGCAGCTCGGGCCCATCACTGGTGCGTGGCTGGGGGGAATCACAGGACGATGACGATACGCCTCCCACAGAGGACAGCTTGTCCTTACCTCTGGGCAGCCTGGCACACATGAGCGACTACATGCTGCAGTGCCTGCGCAACGACAGCAGAGTTGCCCACATTTTAACGTGTGCGGACTACTGGGTTGCCACCCTGCTGGATCCCCGGTACAAAGACAATGTGCCCACCTTACTTCCTACACTGGAGCATGATAGGAAGATGCGCGATTACAAGCGCACGTTGGTAGACGCGCTACTGAGAGCATTCCCAAATGTCACAGGGGAACCAGTGGAAGCCCAAGGCGAAGGCAGAGAAGGAGCAAGAGGTCGCCAACGCAGCTGTGTCACGGCCAGCTCCTCTGAGGGCAGGGTTAGCATGGCAGAGATGTGGAAAAGTTTTGTCAACACGCCACAGCTAACTGCACCACCACCTGATACGGAACGTGTTAGCAGGAGGCAACATTTCACTAACATGGTGGAACAGTACCTGTGCACACCCCTCCACGTACTGACTGATGGTTCGGCCCCATTCAACTTCTTGGTCTCCAAATTGTCCACGTGGCCAGAGCTAGCCTTTTATGCCTTGGAGGTGCTGGCCTGCCCGGCGGCCAGCGTTTTGTCTGAACGTGTATTCAGCACGGCAGGGGGCGTCATTACAGACAAACGCAGCCGCCTGTCTACAGCCAATGTGGACAAGCTGACGTTCATAAAAATGAACCAGGCATGGATCCCACAGGACCTGTCCATCCCTTGTGCAGATTAGATATTAACTACCTCCCCTTAACAATATATTATTCTACTCCAGGGCACTTCCTCATTCAATACTATTTTTAATTTCATTTTACCATTATATTGCGGGGCAACCCAAAGTTGAATGAACCTCTCCTCTGTCTGGGTGCCGGGGCCTAAATGTGTGACAGTGGCCTGTTCCAGTGGTGGGTGACGTGAAGCCTGATTCTCTGCTATGACATGAAGACTTATTCTGTGCTGACATGAAGCCAGATTCTCTGTTACGCGACCTCTCTCCTCTGCCTGGGTGCCTGGGCCTAAATATGTGACAGTGGCCTGTTCCAGTGGTGGGTGACGTGAAGCCTGATTCTCTGCTATGACATGAAGACAGATTCTGTGCTGACATCAGGCCAGATTCTCTGTTACGGGACCTCTCTCCTCTGCCTGGGTGCCTGGGCCTAAATGTGTGACAGTGGCCTGTTCCAGTGGTGGGTGACGTGAAGCCTGATTCTCTGATATGACATGAAGACAGATTCTGTGCTGACATCAGGCCAGATTCTCTGTTACGGGACCTCTCTCCTCTGCCTGGGTGCCTGGGCCTAAATGTGTGACAGTGGCCTGTTCCAGTGGTGGGTGACGTGAAGCTTGATTCTCTGCTATGACATGAAGACAGATTCTGCGCTGACATAAGGCCAGATTCTCTGTTACGGGACCGCTCTCCTCTGTCTGTGTGCCTGGCCCTAAATGTGTGATAGTGGCCTGTTCCAGTGGTGGGTGACGTGAAGTTTGATTCTCTGCTATGACATGAAGACAGATTCTGCGCTGACATAAGGCCAGATTCTCTGTTACGGGACCGCTCTCCTCTGTCTGGGTGCCGGGGCCTAAATGTGTGACAGTGGCCTGTTCCAGTGGTGGGTGACGTGAAGCCTGATTCTCTGCTATGACATGAAGACAGATTCTGCGCTGACATAAGGCCAGATTCTCTGTTACGGGACCTCTCTCCTCTGCTTGGGTGCCTGGGCCTAAATGTGTGACAGTGGCCTGTTCCAGTGGTGGGTGACGTGAAGCTTGATTCTCTGCTATGACATGAAGACAGATTCTGCGCTGACATAAGGCCAGATTCTCTGTTACGGGACCGCTCTCCTCTGTCTGGGTGCCGGGGCCTAAATGTGTGACAGTGGCCTGTTCCAGTGGTGGGTGACGTGAAGCCTGATTCTCTGCTATGACATGAAGACAGATTCTGTGCTGACATAAGGCCAGATTCTCTGTTACGGGACCTCTCTCCTCTGCCTGGGTGCCTGGGCCTAAATGTGTGACAGTGGCCTGTTCCAGTGGTGGGTGACGTGAAGCCTGATTCTCTGCTATGACATGAAGACAGATTCTGTGCTGACATAAGGCCAGATTCTCTGTTACGCAACCTCTCTCCTCTGCCTGGGTGCCTGGGCCTAAATATGTGACAGTGGCCTGTTCCAGTGGTGGGTGACGTGAAGCCTGATTCTCTGCTATGACATGAAGACAGATTCTGTGCTGACATCAGGCCAGATTCTCTGTTACGGGACCTCTCTCCTCTGCCTGGGTGCCTGGGCCTAAATGTATGACAGTGGCCTGTTCCAGTGGTGGGTGACGTGAAGCCTGATTCTCTGCTATGACATGAAGACAGATTCTGTGCTGACATAAGGCCAGATTCTCTGTTACGGGACCTCTCTCCTCTGCCTGGGTGCCTGGGCCTAAATGTGTGACAGTGGCCTGTTCCAGTGGTGGGTGACGTGAAGCCTGATTCTCTGCTATGACATGAAGACAGATTCTGTGCTGACATAAGGCCAGATTCTCTGTTACGGGACCTCTCTCCTCTGCCTGGGTGCCTGGGCCTAAATGTGTGACAGTGGCCTGTTCCAGTGGTGGGTGACGTGAAGCTTGATTCTCTGCTATGACATGAAGACAGATTCTGCGCTGACATAAGGCCAGATTCTCTGTTACGGGACCGCTCTCCTCTGTCTGGGTGCCGGGGCCTAAATGTGTGACAGTGGCCTGTTCCAGTGGTGGGTGACGTGAAGCCTGATTCTCTGCTATGACATGAAGACAGATTCTGTACTGACATCAGGCCAGATTCTCTGTTACGGGACCTCTCTCCTCTGTCTGGGTGCCGGGGCCTAAATATGTGACAGTGGCCTGTTCCAGTGGTGGGTGACATGAAGCCAGATTCTCTGCTATGTTATGAAGAGACTGATTCTCTGCTGACATGAAGCCAGATTCTTTGCTATGGCATGAAAAGACTGATTCTCTGCTGATGTGAAGCCAGATTCTCTGCTATGGGACCTCTGTTCATTTCCCTATCCACATTTGTTTGCAGGGGATTTACCTACATGTTGCTGCCTTTTGCAGCCCTCTAGCTCTTTCCTGGGCTGTTTTACAGCCTTTTTAGTGCCCAAAAGTTCGGGTCCCCATTGACTTCAATGGGGTTCGGGTTCGGGACGAAGTTCGGTTCGGGTTCGGATCCCGAACCCGAACATTTCCGGGAAGTTCGGCCGAACTCTAGTCTGAAGCTTTTCCGAAGGCACTGTATATAGTACATATACAGTTACATGTACAGTCGTGGCCAAAAGTTTTGAGAATGACACAAATATTAGTTTTCACAAAGTTTGCTGCTAAACTGCTTTTAGATCTTTGTTTCAGTTGTTTCTGTGATGTAGTGAAATATAATTACACGCACTTCATACATTTCAAAGGCTTTTATCGACAATTACATGACATTTATGCAAAGAGTCAGTATTTGCAGTGTTGGCCCTTCTTTTTCAGGACCTCTGCAATTCGACTGGGCATGCTCTCACTCAACTTCTGGGCCAATTCCTGACTGATAGCAACCCATTCTTTCATAATCACTTCTTGGAGTTTGTCAGAATTAGTGGGTTTTTGTTTGTCCACCCGCCTCTTGAGGATTGACCACAAGTTCTCAATGGGATTAAGATCTGGGGAGTTTCCAGGCCATGGACCCAAAATGTCAACGTTTTGGTCCCCGAGCCACTTAGTTATCACTTTTGCCTTATGGCACGGTGCTCCATCGTGCTGGAAAATGCATTGTTCTTCACCAAACTGTTGTTGGATTGTTGGAAGAAGTTGCTGTTGGAGGGTGTTTTGGTACCATTCTTTATTCATGGCTGTGTTTTTGGGCAAAATTGTGAGTGAGCCCACTACCTTGGATGAGAAGCAACCCCACACATGAATGGTCTCAGGATGCTTTACTGTTGGCATGACACAGGACTGATGGTAGAGCTCACCTTTTCTTCTCCGGACAAGCCTTTTTCCGGATGCCCCAAACAATCTGAAAGAGGCTTCATCGGAGAATATAACTTTGCCCCAGTCCTCAGCAGTCCATTCACCATACTTTCTGCAGAAGATCAATCTGTCCCTGATGGTTTTTTTGGAGAGAAGTGGCTTCTTTGCTGCCCTTCTTGACACCAGGCCATCTTCCAAAAGTCTTTACCTCACTGTGTGTGCAGATGCGCTCACACCTGCCTGCTGCCATTCCTGAGCAAGCTCTGCACTGGTGGCACTCCGATCCCGCAGCTGAATCCTCTTTAGGAGACGATCCTGGCGCTTGCTGGACTTTCTTGGATGCCCTGAAGCCTTCTTAACAAGAATTGAACCTCTTTCCTTGAAGTTCTTGATGATCCTATAAATTGTTGATTGAGGTGCAATCTTAGTAGCCACAATATCCTTGCCTGTGAAGCCATTTTTATGCAACGCAATGATGGCTGCACGCGTTTCTTTGCAGGTCACCATGGTTAACAATGGAAGAACAATGATTTTAAGCATCACCCTCCTTTTAACATGTCAAGTCTGCTATTTTAACCCAATCAGCCTGACATAATGATCTCCAGCCTTGTGCTCATCAACATTCTCACCTGAGTTAACAAGACGATTACTGAAATGATCTCAGCAGGTCCTTTAATGACAGCAATGAAATGCAGTGGAAAGTTTTTTTTGGGATTAAGTTAATTTTCATGGCAAAGAAGGACTATGCAATTTATCTGATCACTCTTCATAACATTCTGGAGTATATGCAAATTGCTATTATAAAAACTTAAGCAGCAACTTTTCCAATTTCCAATATTTATGTAATTCTCAAAACTTTTGGCCACGACTGTACTATTAGTAAATCTGTCCCAATAGAATGTAGAACTGCTTCTATTGTGTCTTTATGCCTTCTATACTTAATGTCTATGGTGAGCGCTGACTGCCCATTCTCCTAAATCTCCCTGGCAGATCATTAGTTTCTGAGCACACTGGGGATATATATAGAGGACACATAAGCTGTCTGCACTCACCACTGACAGGTAGACAAGGGACAAGTGGTTATATAGTATGTACGCTCAGTTATTTTGATGTATAGGAGTTAAGCAGTGAGTTTAGCAGCAGGCTAGCTATGCATGTAATAGTGAGCCTGGCCTGGGGCATCTTCAGTGTACAGTTTTGCATTGAACACTGAAGACAAGTTAGGAACAACTTCAGATCCATTTTTTTATTTTTATTAACTAGGCACTAGGCCTGCAGCCTATCAGAGGCCGATGCAGGCGGCACGATGACGTCATCAAGCCTCCTGAGCCATACAGAGTGGGACACAGGCCGGAAGAGGCCTGCATCGCATCGCAGTGTCATGGAGGTAAGTATAAGTGTTTATTGTTTTAATTATTTTTATGTACAGTATGGCAAGGGGGACGGGGCCCTATATACTGGCACATTATGGGGGAGCACTATGGAGAAGGGGGGGAAGGAGCACTATGGGGGCATCTAATGGGGGCCTTATATACTGGCACATTATGGGGGGAGCACTATGGAGAAGGGGGGGAGGAGCACTATGTGGGCATTATGTAGGGGCATTTAATACTGGCACCCATTTTTGTGCCACTATGGGGAAGGGGGAGAGAAGCATTATGGCAGCATCTATGTGGGGCAGTGTATAGGGGCATTTTATGCTGCCACATTATGAAGGGCACTATGGGGACAGGGAGGAGCACTTTGGGGGCATATTCTGGGGGCACTATATAGGACGGGGAGAAGCACTATGGGGGCATCTTCTGGGGGCACTATATAGAACGGGGAGGAGCACTATGGGGGCATCTTCTGGGGGCACTATATAGGACAGCGAGGAGCACTATGTGGGCATCTTCTGGGGGCACTATATAGGAGTATTTTTATTTTATACTGCCACAAATTATAGGGGCACTATGGGCACCTTAACTCAACTGGGGGCACTAAGTGTTTTTTGTAGTGGCACACAGTACAGGTTATTGGATCGCATTAGGGCACGCTGGGGACATTGACTCTACTGGGGGCACTAAGAGGAGGTTTTTTTTTTACTGCCACACAACAGAGCATTTTTTGTAATGGCACACATTATAAGGGGGCTTTATTACAACGGGGGACTATGGGAACATTATTACTTCTAAGACACAATTACTGTTGGGGCACTGTAGGAGCACTATTACTGCTAAGTGCACTCTGGCACAGAATTATTACTATTGTTGGGATTTTGGGGAGCACTATTACTGTGGGGGCACCCTGGCACAGTATCGGCTTAGCACAGTTATTTTTGGGGGACATTATGGTTACACTATTAGTGTCAGGGGCACTATTTGCTGGGTGCGGTTATTTTTTTAGAGCATTGTGTTCCAATAATTATTGAAGGGGGCACTATCTGTGTGTAACTAGTATTTTCAGGGGGTTTATCTGTTTCTACAGTATAGTTTTGGGGGGCACAGAGTCTCAGTATTGCGGGTGCATGATGGGATGTTGAGAAGGTGGGAGGAAAAGTAGGAAACTAAGATGTCTGTCTTCTGTCAAACTCTGCAGAGATGAGAGATGGCTGAAAGAAATCATCATGGTGGTCTGGTCTGAATGGAAAAGATGAAGAAAGAGAACATCTACATCAAAGGAGACGTTACTGGATGTAAGAGGTATGGGCGCGATATATGTGTGGGGCTGTGTGTGGGTGTAGCTTGAGGGTGGCGGGGACACAGGGGCCCCATAATCTCCTATTGCCCGGGGAAGTGCCCCTCCCGAGAACAGGCTCTGGATCCGCCACTGAGTCTGTGTGCTGTGAACTGAGGGCTGTGCTAGGATTTGAGGTTTGAGCCGGGCTGGAGGACTCAGGTCCCTCTAAAGGCGATTTGATGAGGTTGAACTGCTAACAGGGTGTAAATTAACACCCAGGAGAAAAGGTGACATTATTTATGGACTTTCCTTGTGTGTGAACAAACACCAAGCCACCTGCGTTTTGTGATACACCATATCTGATTCACCAGTGTTTGATTCAAGAACTGTGTACTTTGCCTCTATACTGCATCCGCTAGTCCTAACTACCAGAGCTAATCCCTACATTCTAAGAATGAATGCAACATGGATTTTCTTGAAATAAGGTATATGCAGTGGCGTACATTTAGAAGTAAGGGCCCTATAGTAAGGATCAAACCAGGCCCCCCACACAGGACAGAAGGGTTCCTGCCTTAACCTCTTTCAATGACCCTTGGGCCATTTTATCCACTGCCTCATTTGCTAAAAGTTGTTCCTTTAGGCCTCTTTCACACTGGCGTGTGCGGCCAGTGGTCATGCTGCGGCCCGCAAAATGCGGGCCGCAATGCACAAGCACAGTCCGTGGGGCAGCCGCAGCGGATCGCGGACCTATTCACTTGAATGGGTCCGCGATCCGGCCGTTGCGCAAAAGATAGGACATGTTCTATCTTTTTGAGGAACGGAAGTACGGGACGAAACCCCACGGAAGCACTCCGTTCCGCACTATTCCGCATCTCTGGATTTGCGGACCCATTCAAGTGAATGGGTCCGCATCCGTGATGCGGAATGCCCACGGAACGGCGCCCGTGTATAGCAATACGGCAACGGGCCGCACACGCCAGTGTGGAAGAGGCCTTAGAGTGTAGAGTCCTGACAAAATTTTCACTCCCAGTAGAAGAGGGGATGATCCCAGCTCGGCCCCCTCTTGCCCTGGGCCCCGTAGCTGTCGCATGGTCTTCCACTATGGTAGTTACGCCCCTGGGTATATGGCAGTTTACCTTAATGCATGCCGCCTCTGCTGCTTTCCATGTCTGTAAAATACTATGAATTAAGTTCTGTGCGTTTTTCAGTAGCACATCCTCTGCAGAGTAGTCATCAAATCCAGTGGCTGCTTTCACACTAAAATTACAAGAATGACAATTTATAGTATAAATCATTAAACAGTATAATCCTTTAAGCACTTCCAGACCAGGCCATGTATCCCCTTCCTGACCAGGCCTAATTTTGCAAATCTGACATGTGTCTCTTTATGTGGTAATAACTTTGAGATTGTTTTCTCGTGACACATTGTACTTCATGTTAATGGTAAATTTGAGTCAATATGTTTTACCTTTATTTATTTTAAAAAAATCCAAAGGTTAACTGTTTTCTGAATTTGAATCTCTCTGCTTTTAAGACAGATAGTGATTCCTCATAACATATTCATTAATTAACATTACCCATATGTCTACTTTATTTTGTCATAATTTTAGTAATGTAATTTAATTTTTTTTTTAAAAAATTATGAATGGAGATCGCAAATTCAAATAATACATCTGGTATGTCACTGTCCATGTTGTGGGACTATTTGTGCACTTCTAGTAATTATTTCTTGGCTGAAAATATGAGCTGAAGGTTTTTCAGGTTCGCCTGCCATTAATGTGAATAGGACTCGCCGCGAACTTGCGGTTCGCAAACATTTGATCGCGTTCGCGAACCGTCCCGGGAGATGTTCGTCCATCACTAATTACACAAGTTTGCTTCTTTCAATTACTGATCCGAACTGCCGAGATAAAATAAAAATAAATTGTAAAATAATATACTGCAACAAACAAAATGTTACTAGAGCACTGTGAAGGCCCAATGAACAAAGTAACCCACACTTGTCCAAGTTATGCAAAAATGGAGCCATTTGTTTTAGGAATCATTCCTTAGAGGCTACAGATTAGCATGTTATATCTGGAAGTCCCATCTGGACTGGACAGGTCATATTTTTTTCACGGACTGGAAAAACGGATCACGGATGCGGAAGCCAAACGGTGCATTTTCCGATTTTTCCACGGACCCATTGAAAGTCAATGGGTCCGCGAGAAAAAACGGAACAACGGCCGCGGATGCACACAACGGTCGTGTGCATGAGGCCTAAGATGACCGGTCACTTCTTCTGACTTGTCTGTTTTAGTAACTACTTGCATTCCTCACGTAATAACAATTCTGGAGCATCTATTCTTATGACTCTATGTTGTGCTATTCCTTTATTATTCCTGCTAAAAATTATGAACTAATTGGCAGCAGATTTCAATGAAAGTCCAAATGGTTATACCAGTTGGGTGTGTTTCCTTGTACAGTCTGCCATGGGAACCACTGATGGGATAGTGCAAGACTGTGCAGGGACACGCACTGAACTGATAACACCCAGCTTCATTTCAAACTACTACTAATTAATTCATAACTTCTAGCAGGAATAATAAAGGAATGGCACAGCATAAAATGATAAAAATAGAGGCTCCAGAATTGTTATTGCATTGGGGAAGGAGGTAGGTACTAAAACAGACATGTCAGGAGAGGTTACACTTACAGGTCCTCTTTAGTGATTGAATAAGACTGCTGTATTTGCTTGAGAAGGGATAATATGACAAATGGATACAGTTTTTGTGAGATTACTAGAGATGAGCAAAGTTTCAGAAAACTGAATCGGGCTGCTTCGCTGAATTTTACAAAAAGATTTGCTTCATGACGAACTACTTTGTCACAAAGCACATTTTTTTGTAAGTAGCAGGTGCAATGACAGGGAGCTGCGATAGTGCCGCTCCCCATCATTGTACCCTTCAGATGCCGCATTCATACATGATCGTGGCATCTGAGAGTAAAAACTGTGTCAAATTAACCCCAAAAATTTTTTAAATCATACTTACCACCTCCATTTGCTTGCGACAGGCCGGCCGCCGCTATCTCATTTGAAGATCTGGGCCAAAATCTTGCGTGGCCCGAGATGACATTGTTACACCGGCAAGGTATTTCGGCCGAGATCTTCAATTAAGATGGCAGCGGCTGGCCCGTCGTGAGCAAATGGAGGAGGTAAGTATGATTTTTTTAGTTTTTTACACTATTTCAGGTTAAATCGATTCACTACCACAAAGCACAAGAAAATCTGGCTTCACTGCGAATCGAATTTGTCCTGAAATTCCATTTTGTTGGATTCGATTTGCTCAACTCTTGAGACTACATTTTGATGGTATTCATTTTAGCAAATAATGATGTGATGGTAGAATTTTTGTATGACCAGTAAACAAAAGGAATGTTTTCTTTTTGTCTGTAATGCTGTAAATCTTAAAATTCCCTCTAAGGCCTAATGCACACGACTGTTGTGTGCATCCGTGGCCGTTGTTCCGTTTTCCGTGATTTTCTGCGGACCCATTGACTTTCAATGGGTCCGTTGAAAACTCGGAAAATGCACCGTTGTTCATCCGCGGCCGTGATCCGTGTTTCCTGTCCGTCAAAAAAATATGACCTGTCCTATTTTTTTGACGGACAACGGTTCACGGACCCATTCAAGTCAATGGGTCCGTGAAAAAACAAGGATACACACAAGATTGGCATCCGCGTCCGTGATCCGTGGCCGTAGGCTACTTTCACACAGACGGATCGCAGATCCGTCTGCATAAAAGCTTTTTCAGAGCTGAGTTTTCACTTCGTGAAAACTCAGATCCGACAGTATATTCTAACACAGAGGCGTTCCCATAGTGATGGGGACGCTTCAAGTTAGAATATACTAAGAACTGTGTACATGACTGCCCCCTGCTGCCTGGCAGCACCCGATCTCTTACAGGGGGCTGTGATCCGCACAATTAACCCCTTGTCACGGCTGAGGATGGGGGAAATCCTCAGCCGTGCGGTGCCACTTGATGTTATGGCTGCTCGGCCAGGACAACAGGATTAGGGAGCAGGTCACATCCTAAAGCGTCCCTAACCTGACCCTAACTCCTAGCTGCATGGGCCGACCTTTAAGGTAGGAGGACCCATGCTCCGGAACCTCGGATCCCTAACTCACCCTCCGACCGGTCCCTGGGCTAGGAGTCAAGGTAAGACGGCCTGTTCCTACTGGACACGGAGGAACAGGGGTCTCACTGGCCAAGCTGCAGGGAAAAGGGGAACACAAACAGACTTACGGATATGGCAGGTGAACTATCCGAGTTCCACCTACCTGCCACAGCCTTGCTGACTGGATCCCTGTGCAAACAGGAATCCAGATCCATAAGCTGCACTAAACAACATAGGAAAATCCCAACAGACCATCACATAGACATCACACATAAAGATGAACATAAACTTAATGTGACATAATATTTATGAACCACAAAGGTGGCTCTCACTGGCAGTTGGTAAGCACAGGAGGCTGCTCCAGCTAAGCATGGCTGAAGCAACCCACAGACATATGCTAACAGTGATGCTTTATAGGCCAAGAAGCCACACCCAGCAGTCAGACACACCCAGGGAGTCACACACACACTGGGAAGGGAGTTAACCCTTCCAGCACCAGGGAAGGGAAACACAAACTTAAAGGGAAAGTGTCCAACACGACAAACACACTGTGGTTGTTGCCGCAGGCAACGACATGGGTGGCAACCGTGTCCTGGGAATCAGCCCCAAGGCTGGGACACTGCCACCACATGTACACAATGACAAACGTTGCCACGGGCAACCCAGTGCAGGAAAGGTGTAAGTGCACACCACACATAAGACAGAGTGCACACAGACATACATATCACACGCACAAACTCCAAAGGGACCGCACACATACCTGTTGTCCGCGGCAACCGCACTTGAGGCAAACTACAACAAGCCTCAAGCTGCGGTTGAAACAACAACCCAAACCGCGGGCAACTGTATGTGGCTCCCAAGGAGTCACGGCCAAAACCGTGGCTGTGACACCCCTCAGGTGCCGCACTTGAGGGGTTAATTGTGCGTATCATAGCCCCCTGTAAGAGATCAGGTGCTGCCAGGCAGGAGGGGGCACACCCCCCTCCCTCCCCAGTTTTAAATTCATTGGTGGCCAGTGTGCCCCCCCTCCCTCCCTCCCCTGTATTACATTCATTGGTGGCCAGTGCGGCCCCCCTCCCACAGCTGTATTACTGTACATTCGTTGGTGGCCAGTGCGGCCCCCCCCTCCCTCCCCCTCCTAATTAATATCCCCCTCCCCATCATTGGTGGCAGCGGAGAGTTCCGATCGGAGTCCCAGTTTAATCGCTGGGGCTCCGATCGGTAACCATGGAAACCAGGACGCTACTGCAGTCCTGGTTGCCATGGTTACTCAGCAATTTTTAGAAGCATTATACTTACCTGCGATGTCTGTGACCGGCCGGGCGCTCCTCCTATTGGTAAGTGAAAGGTCTGTGCTATAAGCAATTCGCCGCACAGACCTTTCACTTACCAGTAGGAGGAGCGCCCGGCCAGTCACAGACAGCGAAGGTAAGTATAATGCTTCTAAAATTGCTAAGTAACCATGGCAACCAGGACTGCAGTAGCGTCCTGGTTGCCATGGTTACCGATCGGAGCCCCAGCAATTAAACTTAATTAGGAGGGGGAGGAAGGGGGGCCGCACTGGCCACCAATGAATGTACAGTAATACAGGCGAGGGAGGGGGGCCCACTGGCCACCAATGAATGTACAGTAATACAGGGGAGGGAGAGGGGCCCACTGGCCACCAATGAATGTACAGTAATACAGGGGAGGGAGGGGGGCCCACTGGCCACCAATGAATGTACAGTAATACAGGGGAGGGAGGGGGGCCACTGGCCACCAATGAATGTACAGTAATACAGGGGAGGGAGGGGGGCCCACTGGCCACCAATAAATGTACAGTAATACAGGGGAGGGAGGGGGGCCGCACTGGCCACCAATGAATTTAAAACTGGGGAGGGAGGGGGGTGTGCTCCCTCCTGCCTGGCAGCACCTGATCTTTTACAGGGGGCTATGATACGCACAATTAACCCCTCAGGTGCGGGTGCTGCCAGGATCGGGTGCTGCCAGGCAGCAGGGGGCAGTCATGTACACAGTTCTTAGTATATTCTAACTTGAAGCGTCCCCATCACTATGGAAACGCCTCTGTGTTAGAATATACTAGATATGAGTTTTCACGATCTAACTCAAATCCGATGGTATATTCTAACATAGAGGCATTCCCATGGTGATGGGGACGCTTCAAGTTAAAATATACCATCGGATTGGAGAAAACTCCAATCCGATGGTATAATAGGGACTCCTGACTTTACATTGAAAGTCAATGGGGGACAGATCCGTTTGCAATTGTACTATATTGTGTCAACGTCAAACGGATCCGTCCCCATTGACTTGCATTCTAAATCAGGACGGATCCGTTTGGCTCCGCACGGCCTGGCGGACACCAAAACGACTTTTTCCTTCATGTCCGTGGATCCTCCAAAAATCAAGGAAGACCCACGGAAGAAAAAACTGACACGGATCACGGACCTACGGACCCCGTTTTTGTGCATGAGGCCTAAGGGTAAGGCGCTGGCCGGGTCTTTAAAGATGGTGCCTGCTCCTGAGTGGAGCGGGTGCCATAGCCGCGGGTGGCCTGCTGTTTCTTATAGCCGATCGCGGACATTTAACCTCTCAGATGCCGTGGTCAATCCTAACCACAGCGCGCTTCCGGTGATGCTCGGGGTTCCCCTGTTCAGCGATCGGAGGATCTGGAGCATGTGGGCAGCAGCCCCTGTCTTTGTGAATGACAGGAGGCGGCTGCATAGTATTTCCTATGGAGCCCTTGCCTGCTAGTGCATTGGGGTCTATGAGAATAGCAATCTAATGATTGCTTGTTATAGTTCCCTATGGGAACTATAAAAAAAAAAGTGGAATAAATAAAGTTTTAAAAAAACAATTATTCAAATCACACCCTTTTTCCCAAAATAAAAATAAAAGAACTAAAAAAAAATTTAAAATACACATCATGGGTGTCGCAATGTGCAAAAACGCCCATAGTATAAAAATATAAAAATATATTCCCCATACGGCAAATAGCAAAACGGAAAAAATCGTCAAAATGGCCTATTCGCTTCATTTTCTACAACAAAATTAAATAAAAAGTGATCAAAAAGTTATACACACCCCAGAATGGAGTCAATGAAAAGTTCAGATCACCGCGCAAAAAATTAGCCCCCACACAGCTCTGTACACATAATTACAAAAAAGTTATAGGGGTCAAAATATGGCGATGAAAAAATAAAACTGATTTTTTCCCACTTTTTTATTATTTTATCACTTATTTATTGTTTTATCAAAATGCAAGAAAAACTATACATATAAGGTATTGCTGGATTCGTACAGCCCTGTAGAATAAAAGTAACTGGGCAGTTTTATCGCACATCGAACATCGTAAATAAAAAAAAAAACATAAAACTGTGGTGGAATTGCTTTTTTTTTTTTTGCAATTTCACCCCATTTGGAATTTTTTTCCCCGCTTCTCACTACATCATATGCAATATTAAATGGTGCCGTTGGAAAGTACAACTTGTCCTGCAAGAAAAAAGCCCTCATATGGCTATGTGAACAGACAAATAAAAAAGTTATGCCTCTGGGAAGGCAGGGAGCGCAAAACGAAAACGCAAAAACAAAAAAAACCTATGGGGTAGAAAGGGTTAAATAAGGACACATGACTCATGGAGGTATTTGAGTCTTCTTATGACCCATCGTCAGAAGGTTCTTTATTCGTATAGTAAAAGCCCTAGGAGTTACACTTCACACTCTATCAATCAAAGACTTAGGCCTCCTGCACACGACCGTTGTGTGCGTCCGCGTCCGTGGTTCCGTTTTCCATTTTTTTTCGCGGACCCATTGACTTTCAATGGGTCCGTGGAAAAATCGGAAAATGCACCGTTTAGCAGCCACATCCGTGATCCGAAGTCAATGGGTCCGTGAAAAATCACAGATGCACACAAGATTGTCATCCGCGTCCGTGATCCGTGTCCGTGATCCGTGTCCGTTTTTTCCTATCATTTCAATGGCAAACTTGACTTAGATTTTTCTTTAATTTTTCATGTCCGTGGATCCTCCAAAAATCAAGGAAGACCCACGGACGAAAAAACGGTCACGGATCACGGACCAACGGAACCCCGTTTTGCGGACCATGAAAAAATACTGTCGTGTGCAGGAGGCCTTACATTATGAATTCTTACAGTATAACAACTGGAAGGAATAAGTGATGCTTTTGGGCAGAAAAGATAAGTATTCCTTTGTCTAAATACATGAGGGCCCCTGTAGCCATTTTGTATATATATTTGAGATGCATACAGACTAGGAATATTTTAATATAATATATCATTACAATATATTAAATAGCAATGCCTAAGGAATATAGAAAAGTATTCAAATTATATTTAAAGGGGTTTTATACTGATGACCTATCCTCTGGATCAGCTGTTTGAGAAGGCACTGGCCCACGCAGGAGCGCCGCAGTCTTCTCACAGCTTAGCCTAGACCTTGTGATGTCACGTTCATCGGTCACATGGCCTAGGCGCAGCTCAGCCCTATTAAAGTGAATGGGGCTGAGCTGCAATACCAAGCACAGCCACTGTAGAATGTATGGCGCTGTGGTTGGTGAACTGAGGGGTGCCTTCTCAAACAGCTGATCAGCGGGGGTTTCAGGTGTCAGACCCTCACCTATCAGATACTCATGACCTATCCAAACTATTATTACTATATCAGTGAAAAACGTAATACAGAAAATCTATTAAGCTTTCCAGCTCTTTAAAAACTCATCACATTCTGAAAAATTCTAAAATATCTTGAAAATAAAATGAGCATTGTTATACCTTGAAATGATGCTGAGTTGATTGCTAAGAGTTTGTACCTGTTCCATACCACATAGTAGCCCACGAGTATTTCTCTCGTCTGCGCAGTTTTTAGCCATTATTCCAATAAACTTGACAAAGGTCTGCCCAAGTGTAGCTATATATTTAGCAGAAGCAATGAACTGTTCTGAATTCTATGTTAAAAAATTGACACAATTTTTTTAAGTTTTGCACATTATAATTAGACATGCATAAGTGAGAGTCACTGCAAGCCATTCACAGCACATTGCTGCATGCAAGAAAGTTGGAAGGTCTTCTAAACATAAGTATGATGCTTGTAAGGGCTTATTTACACAACCATTTTTCTCTTCCAAAAAAATGGATTGCACAAGTCAATGGGGCTATTCACATCCATGCCTGATCCGAGAAACTCAATGGCGGAGATTTATTAAAATTAGCGCAATCAGATTGCATCTTTCAGTTTTCCAAAGGAGCTCTTAAAAATGAAATGGGCAACTAAACCAGTTTTCCTTTACACCAGTTTTGATAAATCTGCCCCAATGCATGTCTCATTTTGGTTCCGATTTTGTGGATCAGACTCGCCATTCAAGTCTACGGGAGTGAGGGGAAAAAAAGAGATTGCTATCTGTTTTTCACAGATCCTTTACTAAGCAGACAAGAAAAATGGTTGTCAAACATGTAACAAAAGGACACATGTAGCTCCTTTGGAAGCAATATGGACATAATGGTTTATGGTGTCCATTCTTTGCGGGCACAGTTGTGCGAATACTGTAAGGCCTTAAATTCAGTTTAAAATACTCAAGTCGGTGACCTATTGAGTGTCTGCGCCTTGTGTCTATGCTTGCAATAAAACCTAAAGCTAGCTATATACCTTAATTTGCTCAATAATTGTACGATCGTCCAGCAATCTTAATTCTGTAAGGGTACGGCCACAAGGTCAGGCTTCCTGATGCAGTTTTGGAAGCGAAAATTAGGAGTGGAGCATAGAAGGAGATAATGTATAAAAGACAGATATGACTTCTCTTTTTTTGAATTCACTCCTGGTTTTAGCTTCTAAAACTGCATCAGGAAACCTATGGGGCCGTACCAGGCATGTCTGTTCTTGCAGATAAGAACGATCTGACTTGTTTTTCTGTGAATGAGAAAATAATGTTTCACACTACTTAGGGGGGGATTTATCAAACTGGTGTAAAGTAGAACAGGCTTAGTTGCCCATAGCAACCAATTAGATTCCACCTTTTATTTCCCAAAGGAGCTGTGAAAAATGAAAGGTGGAATCTGATTGGTTGCTATGGGCAACTAAGCCAGTTCTACTGGTGCCAGTTTATATATATTTTTTCTTCACATGAATAGATTTCCTGCTTTTCTATGGCGTGCCATCATATATTTTTTTCTGATCAGCCTCAATACTAATAACTCAAAGCATGGAATGAGTCCATATGTATTTACAAGTGTGATTTCTATTAAGGCCAGATGGACTCATCTAGCCTTTACATGCAATACATAGTCAGGAATTCAATTGAATGAATGGAATGTAATGCTACATCTCCATTGCTGCAGGTAGGGGCATTGCAGGGCTCAAAAGATCCAGGGTCCAAGCCCCAATGGTTATGTACCAAATTCTCATTCTAACCCTCCTCTCCAGCCCTAGTGCTATAGGTATATTTGGATGGACATTACATTTAATGCTATCAGGC
This sequence comes from Bufo bufo, assembly GCF_905171765.1. Classification (NCBI taxonomy): domain Eukaryota; kingdom Metazoa; phylum Chordata; class Amphibia; order Anura; family Bufonidae; genus Bufo; species Bufo bufo. The sequence continues at coordinate 460,478,986 of NC_053392.1, read as the reverse complement.
AGGAGTATACAGCACTACATACTTCTTGCATCCAGTGATGTCTCCTCTGATTATACATGTTCTCTTTCCTCGTGTTCTCCATTCAGCCTAGACCGCCATGACAACTTCTTTCAGCCATGTTTTGTCTCTGCAGAGTTTGCCTTTGGTTATGCAGTTTTCCATCATACTCCCCATTCTAGTGCTCATACAGTATTTTCCTGCTTCTACCCTAATACTGTGCCCGCTATGCTCCCCAATGCCCCCAAATACTATACTGCAGAAATAATAGTCATACAGAAAATCCCCCCATAGTAATAGGTCTTCCAAAAGTCAGTTGTTGCAAGTCTTGAGCACTAAGTCGCTAGAATTGAAAATATTACAACTAGCAGAACGCGAGGTGCGACTTTTCTGGACAATGAATTCTCTGAAATCTTATGTGGAAAGTAATCGCGTTCCAAGAGGATTACACGTATATAAGGACACTGCTCAGAATGAGGACAACATATCGTTAATGGAAGAATGTAAAAAATTTGATTTGGAACATTCACTTATTTTGACACACCTTCTATTAGAACATAAATGGCCATTTTTACATGAGTGAGTTATACACTCCGGACTCGGAGCGTAAGTATAACACCGCTCCTGTCCTGAACTTCCAGCACTGCCGGGGTCGCATAGCATCATATTGATTTATGATGCTATGTAACACTTACAGTTCTGGAATGTATTTGATAACAGTGACAGCATTATGTCAGTGTTATCCAATACATTCCAGACCTCTAAGGGTTACATAGCATCATAAATCAATATAATGCTATGTGACCCTGGCTGTGCTAGGAGTTCAGGACGGGAGCTGTCTTATACTCACTCTGAGTCAGGAGAGTACAACTTGCTCGTGTGAAAGTGGCCTATGAGCAAATAACAAAGGAGCTGAATATAGTGAAAACTCTGTAAAAGAGAGTGACAGAAAACCAAATGCAAGGTTTTTTGGAAAAAATGAAAAAAAAATTTATTCCGATCCAAGCAAAAATAAAAGAACGAAAAATGGATACATTTCTGCGTGATAAACAGGACTTTGATACTAATAGTGTTTTTGATTAGAATAAAAAAACAATGCAAAACCCAGAGAAGGAGACGAGCATATGATTACTGGACATCTGAATCTGACTCTAGTGCTTCAGAAGATTTAAATGGACAAACAAATATATATATTAATAATGATCAAAACCCAATGCCTTTAGGAAACGTATCAGTTGGGGGCGTGGGCAGCATGCAGCCCAGAAGATCCAACAGAAAAAGGAAACAAGTAAGTATCTGGACATGATAGTCTCTCAGGATTCAGTATCAGGTCCATATATGGTAAAACTAACCGAATTTTGGATGAGGACTTTGTAACAGCACTGTTTAAAGGTTTGAACCTTGCACTGGCAGAACAATCTGACTCTGTTTTGTTTGAAGTTGATTTATTTTTCTATTTGCAAATTAAATCTATGTAAATGATATTATAATGTAAACGCATTTAACACTGAACAGAAGGAGGATGAAGTTCCATCCAGAATTGGAGAGGGTATTTAGGCACTTATGGAGTTGGGTGATAGTGAAGGTACAAATGGAGATTCCCAAGAACCAGCTGCCGGCCGGCAGTTGTCTGGATTTATTTAACAAACAAGTTATGAGGGATGTACAAGCCCTCATTTATCCTAAATGCTCACCTAATCTGAGCATTAAAGAGCACACTGCTCTGTATAAATTACAGACTTGTGAAAACATAGTTATAAAACTGGCCAACAAGGGGGGGGGCACATAGTATTAATGAAAAAACAATATTGCATAATGGAAGCTGAGAGACAGTCACACTTATAATAAATTGACTTGTGATCCCACCAGTAAAATACAATCTAAACTACAGACTCCTTTGTGGAGATATGTTGAGAAGGGGATGATGTCCAGAAAGACAGCTGAGAAATTGTTTCCCTTGATGCCTTGTAAACCTACTTGGTACTTTTTGCCCAAGTTCTATAAATCCATGGAGTGTACCTATGTCTGTCCCATTGTGGTTAGTATAGTCTCCATTACAGAGTCACTTTCCAAATACTGTATTTAACTTGGCTGTTATGTCCTATGCTGAAAAGCATTCCCTTCTACTTAAAAGACACCAATACATTTTTGAGAGCCCTGGATGGATTTGTTTGGCAGGACGATTTCAAGTTAAGCTTCATAGATGTAGAAAGCCTCTACATACGCCTTCCACATGATTTAGGTGTGAAGGCGGTGAGCAACACACAAAAAAATGCATGAAAAAGTGATGCTTATTTGAAACTGGTGGAGGAGGCTCTTGATTTCGTCCTGTCCAACAATACATTCAGGTTCGAGGATCAGTGGTATCGCCAAAGGACTGGGATGGCCATGGGAATCTAGTGGCATGTACTTGTTTTTGAAGATATATAAATTTACTTAGTCAAAAATCCATTTATCAAGTACATAAAAATATTTTTTGAGGTATATCAATAATATGTTTAGTGTTTGGTCTGGGTCAAGAGAACAATTTGATAACTTTCTGGACTAACTAAATAAAGGCAATGAAATAAATATGAAATTCACATCGAAGTTTGGAGATAGGAGTATTGAATTTTTTTATTTCCTGGTTACTGTGGAAGATGGTACTGTAATAGCTAAGCCCTATAGGAAACCCAATGCCACAAACTCACTATTGCATTATAAAATCTTTCACTCCCCAAGTGTAAAATCAGTGGTCCCATATGGTCAGTTCATTAGACAAAATAGATTAAATAGTCAAAATACAGATTTTTTTAGATCAAGCTCAAGAACTGAAGGTACAGTTATTGCAAAGAGGTTACCCTAGCAAAGAACTGGATAAAGCTATAGACAGGGTCCATAAAATCAACTAAAGAGATCTACTTTTTGGGCAAAGAAAAAAATAAGGAGAAAACAATAGGTTTGTATTTTCTATTAAATATCGCCCTGCAGCAGACATTATACGCAGAGCTATATTTACAAATTGGCACATACTGAAGCATGATGCAGCTCTAGAGAAATTCACTACTCAAAAACACTTGATTGCGTTTAAGAAGAATGATACCATTAGAAACAAACTAGTCAGAGTTGACTTACGTCATCCATTCCAAAAGGTAGCATTTCATTGTATTGTACATTGTATTCATTGTATTGTACAGTAACAATAAAGGGATCTTATCTTATCTTAATTTGAAGTGTGGCAATTGTTCATTTTGTAAGTAAAACATGCAGGCGCTGTTGTTGATAGGAGGTATAGAGCATAAAGTGCGACATTTCATTAATTGCCGCACAAAATTTGTAGTGTATGTTCTATGTTGTCCTTGTGGCCACTTTTATATAGGAAAGACAATTAGGTGCCTTTTTGAGAGAGTTACGGAAGTCTTTAATTTGGTAAAGACAGGCAGGGGCTCGCCACACCTGACTGAGTGTTGAAGTTTTCCGGCATAGAAAGTGTTAATACTACCAGAAGAGAAGGGGATCAACAAAGAATTCTACTCCAGAGGGAAGTAAATGTGATTTTTTTTAATGTAATGCGATGGGAGCACTAGGATTAAATGATAAGAACAACCTCAGCGTATTCTTGTAAGGTATGATTATTGTGCTAGTGTGAATACCTTGTTATGTTTATGTATCATATACAGGTGAAACTCGAAAAATTTGAATATCGTGCAAAAGTCCATTTACTTCAGTAATGCAAATTAAAAGGAATTGCATTAATGCAGCTTAAAATTTGAATTTTGTGAAAAGGTTCAATATTCTGGGCTCAAAGTGTCACACTCCAGTCAGCTAATTAATCCAAACCCCCTGAGCAAAGGGTACCTCAAAATTGTGACTTTGGGGTTTCATAAGCTATAAGCCATAATCATCCAAATTCTAACAAATAAAGGCTTGAAATATCTCGCTTTGCATGTAATGAGTCTATCTCATATGTTAGTCTCACCTTTTAAGTTGCATTACTGAAATAAATGAACGATATTCTAATTTTTCGGGTTTCACCTGTATGTTCACTTTTTAATGACATGAAGTGATGTCAGAGTAAGGTGTGTATAATTAAGACACACCCATCTTCATGTGTGGAGGCCTGTGAAGGCACAGTCAGTGCGAAACGGCTGTTGCCTCTGTTTGGCATCATGCACTTTCAAGCCTATGTATTTTATGAATTTATGAATAAAGAAAGGTTTTTATGGTGAGTGCCACATTGTTTCATCCTTTTGAAGATTAGAATGTGAAGTATTTGAGAACCACTTATCCATTGCTTGCCGTCCCTGGACAAGTTTCAGAGAGTTTGATGGTATTGCAGTGATTGGAGCAGAAGAAGGTAGTGCCGACTTGTTTATTGAAGTTTCCAAATGTCTCACCAATAGTAATAATTCTATCCCATAGTGCCTTCATTTGTAATAGTGCCCCCTGCAGTGGCCCCAATTATAATGCGATCTGAGAGTGCCTCTGTTAGCAGTAGCGCTCTCAATATTATGTTCAATAGTAATAATGTCATCCACAGTATGCTCAGTAGTAATAATGCCCCCATAGTGATCCCAGAAGTAATAAAGCCCCTCTATATGGCCTCCTATAGAGCCCCCAGTAGTAATAAATCCCCCTATAAAACACCATAGTAGTAATAAAGCCCCTGTATAGTGCCCCTAGTAGAAAAAATATCCCTCTATAATGACCACAGTAGTAATAAGGCCCCTTATAGTTCCCCCAGTAGTTGTAAAGCCCCTATAGTACCACTAGAAAGTATAATGCCCCTCGTAGTGCCTCCAGTAGTTATAAAGCCCCCTAGTGTCCCCAGTAGTTATAATACCTCCTGTAGTGGCCCTAGTAATTATGACAATGCCCTATAGGGCCCCATTAGTATGTTCCCCCAAAGTGGCAAAGTAGAAAAAACTCTAAATACTCCCCTGATTCCTGCTCCATGCTGATGCCTGCAATGCAGGCCACAAGCCTATTCCAGCCCATAAGCCTGAGTTGGCTGCACCCCTGCACAGGCAATCGTGATGACGTTATCACTTTGTGATTGCCTATGCCATTCTACTGCTAATAGGCGTTGGCCCTGGTGGCATACGAGTGAATGGTCGGGACAGGACCCATTGGCTCCCGTGCCCTGTTGGCTTATTCACTATCCTGAGATGACAACACAGTTGTGATTGCTTTGGCCACTATATTCAGGGCCCTGGGCAAAACATCCGGGAGCCAAGCCCTGGATGTTTTGGCACAGCAATTCCCCTGGCAGCAGGAAATATGTATAGCCACACACCCTTGCCCCTGGCAATAATAGCTGGTCAGTTGGACCATCATAGTAACTAGTGTTGAGCGAATGGAAGCATCCGAAGTGGAATTCAATCCAAAGTTTAGGAAAAATTTGTTTCTCAATGAATACAAGTTTCCTCATGCTTCATAGTAACAAATATATTTTTTTCCTAAAATGGTGGCTACACATGTTACAAAGTTAGAAGCCCCGGAATGCGAGATCACCCATAATGCAGTGCAGAAAGCAAATCAGCAGCTAGCCAGATCCTATTATGTTACAGCCCTTTAAAAGCCTCATTCCGCACAGTCTAAGCCATTTCACTGTGAGCTGAGCATAGGGAGAGATGTTACAAGTGCTAGGGACAGCTTTTAATTGTGGAATATTGGATAGGGAGTGTGTAGGGACAGTGTAGGGAGATTGTAGGGAGTGTTTTTACACACTGTAGGGAGAGCATAGGGTGAGTATAGGGAGACTGCAGGGACAGTGCAGGGACTGTAATCTGAAGCTGAAGGGATCTATAGGAGACAGTGCAGTTTGAATCAATCGCTGTATAGGGCACATAACTATCAAATTAAACAGTGTCCTCCTTGTTTACTAGATAATCAATTCTATTAGGCCTTGATTCTCAAACTGGATTTAATAAGCTATATAATTTTACTGTTATTGGGGTGTCCACCTTGTTTAATGGATATGCAATTATATTACAGTACGCCTTGATTCTCATATTGCGGGGAATAAGCTTTTTAATTTCACTGTTATTGTGGTGTGCACCTTATTTAATAGATAAGCAATTCTATTATGCTTTGATTTTCAAATTGGGGTGAATAAGCTTTCTAATTTTACTGTTATTTGGGTGTCCACCTGGTTTATTACATAAGCAATTCCATTAGGCCTTGATTCTCAAATTGGGGTGAATAAGCTCTCTTGTTCTACTGTTAATGGGGTGTCCACCTTGTTTAATACATAAGCAATTCTATAAGGCCTTGATTCAAATGTTGGGGTGAATAAGCTATCTAGTTCTACTGTTATTGGGGTGTCCATCTTGTTTAATACATAGGCAAATCTATTAGGTCTTGATCCTCAAATTGGGGTGAATAAGCTGTCTAGTTCTACTGTTATTGGGGTTCCCATCTTGTTTAATACATAAGCAATTCAATTTGGCCTTGATTCTCAAATTGGAGTGAATAAGCTGTCTTGTTCTACTGTTGTTGGAGTTTCCACCTTGTTTACTAGATAAGCAATAGTATTAGGCCTTGATTTAAAAATTGTGGTAAATAAGCTTTCTAATTTTACTGTTATTAGGATGTCCACCTTGTTTACTAGATAAGCAATTGTATTAAGCCTTGATTATCAAATTGGGGTGAATAAGCTTTCTAACTTTACTGTCCACTTTGTTTAATACATAAGGTATTCTATTAGGCCTTGCTTTTCAAACTGGGGTGAATAGGCTGTCTAGTTGTATTGTAAGGGTATTTTTAGGGACTGTTTGGTTCTGTCCCTTTAATTCTGTTCCCTTTCATTATTACCATTCTGTGTAATGATGTGTCTTCTAATGTAGTACCCATTCCCCATTGTGCTGATAAGACCACATTCCTGAGTGATCTCAGAGACATGCGTGCTGCTCACTGGAGGAGGGGCTAAAAGGTTTAGACTCTGTGACACACTCAGGGGACTCCACCTAGAACTTCATCCTGGATAAAATGTAAGTATCGATTGCCCTATATTTTGTATACCCTGGGGTGTGAGTCATGTGTTATAGCGTGGTAGACAGCCATGTGTTGGAGCATGAACGACAGAGTCTCAACTCATATTTAAGCTAGTGATGTATTTACTTTTTATTATTCAGTATGTGGTTTGTCTGTGTTCTCTTATATTTAATCACACTTAGTAAATATATTTATTCACTTAGCCTGCGTAAGCTTATTCATTCTCAAATCTTTTAAATTCACATTTTAAAACACTAGGTCTACTACTATTGAGGTGTCCACCTTGTTTAATACATAAGCAAATCTATTAGGCCTTGATTCTCAAATTGGGGTGAATAAGCTGTCTTCTTCTAATGTTAGTGGGGTGTCCACATTGACATTGAATAACATATTTTTCATATAGAGTTAGTGTTACAGTATGTCCAACAGTTGCCAGGGCCCTCCAAAGTAAAAGTCAGTTGCTGCAGCCAGCAGAAGTAGCAGCAGAAGAAGGGGGTGGTGGTAGCAGCAGCCGCAACAGGCCGGAACTGCCAGTCATCCTGCCTCTTTCCTTTGCTGCTCTTTCTGCCAGGCAAGTAATGTATGCTGCCGGCTCTGCTCCGCTTTTCAGTTAGGAAGATATTATTGAGGACAGTCAGCAGCAAGTAGTGGATGATGATGTAGCTGATCACACGTGGGAGCCAGGTGAAGAGGGGGCTTTATCATCATCATCATCAGGGGTGAGGGTGGCAGCTTGCCCATGAGACAGAGGCAGGATGGCCGCGTGCGGCTGAGCCAGCAAGGTGCAAGCGCGGCCATGAACCAGCAGGGTGGCAGCAGTGTGTCTGGGGCAGACCGTCTGCTACTCAGGAGCCTACCTGTCCGGAAACAACTAGCAGTGCACAGTTTCATAGAGGCAGTGGCACTCGACACGGGGGTAAAATGCCATACTCGCCAGTGTGGGAATTTTTCATTGAGTCGCTTGAGGCTGCCAGTGTGGTCGTATGTAGGATCTGTGGGCAGAAGGTGAAGCGCGGCCAGGGTGCCAATGTTCGCACCATGGTCCTGCATCTACACATGAAGCATCACCATAAAGTGGCCTGGGAAAACCATGGAGCTAATGTAGTGGTTTAGCCTGACACATTTCCCAGCACCCCTTCTACAGCAGTCAAGGCTCCCCCACCTCACTCATCTAACGACGCAGAAGCTGAACGTGTTCCTGGCCAAGCTGCTGGTACTACAGCATGTGGTGGACACTGCACATTTCAGAGAACTGATGGCTTGTGCCAAGCCACGGTGGAAAGTCCCAAGCCATCACTACTTTTATAAAAAAAGCTGTACCAGCCCCGAATACGTACAGTACAGACCAAAAGTTTGGACACACCTTCTCATTCAAAGAGTTTTCTTTATTTTCATGACTATGAAAATTGTAGATTCACACTGAAGGCATCAAAACTATGAATTAACACATGTGGAATTATATACATAACAAACAAGTGTGAAACAACTGAAAATATGTCATATTCTAGGTTCTTCAAAGTAGCCACCTTTTGCTTTGACTACTGCTTTGCACACTCTTGGCATTCTCTTGATGAGCTTCAAGAGGTAGTCCCCTGAAATGGTTTTCACTTCACAGGTGTGCCCTGTCAGGTTTAATAAGTGGGATTTCTTGCCTTATAAATGGGGTTGGGACCATCAGTGGCGTTGAGGAGAAGTCAGGTGGATACACAGCTGATAGTCCTACTGAATAGACTGTTAGAATTTGTAATATGGCAAGAAAAAAGCAGCTAAGTAAAGAAAAACGAGTGGCCATCATTACTTTAAGAAATTAAGGTCAGTCAGTCAGCTGAAAAATTGGGAAAACTTTGAAAGTAAGGGCTATTTGACCATGAAGGAGAGTGATGGGGTGCTGCGCCAGATGACCTGGCCTCCACAGTCACCGGACCTGAACCCAATCGAGATGGTTTGGGGTGAGCTGGACCGCAGAGTGAAGGCAAAAGGGCCAACAAGTGCTAAGCATCTCTGGGAATTCCTTCAAGACTGTTGGAAGACCATTTCAGGGGACTACCTCTTGAAGCTCATCAAGAGAATGCCAAGAGTGTGCAAAGCAGTAATCAAAGCAAAAGGTGGCTACTTTGAAAAACCTAGAATATGACATATTTTCAGTTGTTTCACACTTGTTTGTTATGTATATAATTCTACATGTGTTAATTCATAGTTTTGATGCCTTCATAGTCATGAAAATAAAGAAAACTCTTTGAATGAGAAGGTGTGTCCAAACTTTTGGTCTGTACTGTACGTACAGCAGAAGGTGGGCCAGTCCTTGAGCCTGTCGGTGTCTAGTACAGATCATGGCAGTGCCGACGTGTGAAGCTGTAACTATGGTCAAGGACGATATATGTCCTTTACGGCCCACTGGGTAAATGTGGTTCCTGCCCAGACACACCTGCAACTTGCCAAGTGATGGTAATGCTGCCTCTGTGTTATCATACTATGATTCTGGCGCCAATGTCCTCCTCATCCTCCATCTTGTCCTCAGCCTCCACTGTAGGCACAGTTCTGAGTAGTGCTTCAGCATACCACCTATGCAGAGCACATTGTCACGCTGTTCTGCACCTGGCCAGCCTGGGCAAATGGAGTCACACCGGGGAGGAACCGCTCCATGTCCTTCATCAATAAATCAAATCCTGGCCAACTGAAGATCAGAACCATGGTACCTGCTTCCTGAAGTCTTCTACCCAACTGCAAGATGTCTTGAAAATAGCCAGGAAACTGTGCATGCACTTTAGCCACTCTTACCGTGCAAAACATGCCATCCTTGAGCTGCAAAGGCATAATGGTTGTCCTCAACATCTCCTCATATGTGATGTTTCCACATGTTGGAACACCACCCTCCACATGTTGGACCGTTCTATTTGAGCAGAGGAAGGCCATGAGTGATTTCTTGATGATGCAGGTGTAACTTCGACATTAGCCAGTGGCAGCTCATGCGTGACACCTGCCATTTGCTCAGGCCCTTTGAGGAGACCACTTTATTTGTCAGTCACAAGGACTACGTGATGAATAATGTCATTCCACTCCTTCATGTCCTGGGGCAGATGCTGATAGATCTGGCTTGCCAGGGGACAGGTGACGTGGTGTCTACATATTACGGCCACCTGAGCATTGTGGTGGATGAACTGGAGGACAATGAGGATGAGGTGCTAAGTTTCTTGTGTAGTGACAGTTGCATTATCACTATTCAGCAGAGGGATGACTTCTGGCTCTCCTCGATGTTAGACCCTCGCTACCGGGCCAAAATGGGGGCCTTTGCTAAACTACTATCGAGACATCTTATGTAGTCAGTTGGTCACTGCCTATGTGCACCATCGCTTGTCCTCAAGAAGGTCTTACTGGGGGGACCATCTGCGCTCACGCTCCACTGCCATGACTGCTGGAGGAGGGGTAAGAGTGGGGTGCAGGAGCAGCACCAGCTCCATCAGCAGCAACTTTAGTCTCGAGTCTCTGATGAGCATGTTTCTTCACCCACCTCCTGAAGAAACCAGCCAGCAGCAGGACATGGAGCAGAACCTAAACCAGCAGGTGGTAGCATACTTGGAGTGAACCCTGTCACCCTAGATCCAAAATGCCCTGGAGTACTACCTGCAGCCAAACTTGAATTGTGTCCACGGCCGAGTTTGCTATGGACAAGCTTTCCTGCCCGGCCAATAGTGTGGCATCAGAGTGGGTGTTTAGTGCGACGGGGGCATAGTTACCCCTTTCTAAAGATGAATCAGCTGTGGATTAGCCAGGATTTCCACACACTGGTGCCTGATGCATCATAAAGAATCATTCAAATTACAATTTTTGAAAACTTCACTCATCTCTAATAGTAACCTGTTTTAATAATTTTCTATTATTAGTATTATAGTGTCTAAATATATCAAACATCTTTCGCTCATGCCACCTTCCAGTCCATCCACAAATAGTGACTTGGTTATCTTCCTTTCATTATCTATTTACCATGAGCAAGACAGAATTTGTCATTTTTATTCTATCACATTCAGTCTTTCCACCTAAAATGCAACCCTCTGAAATGTTTTCTTCAAGTTGGCTGATTAGGGGGCAACAATTGACTCAGCCATGTCATACATAAATCTTGGACCTTGGGCAGCATGGGGTTCTAGGTTCAAGTCTGACCAAGGATAACATCTGCATGGAGTTTGTATGTTCTCCCTGTGTTTGCGTGGGTTTCCTCTGAGCACTCTGGTTTCCTCCCACTCTCCAAAGACTGATAGGGAACTTAGATTATGGGGACTATTTCGCTGTGCCGCAGGACTGCCGCTCTGTCCCCATTGACTATAATGGGGGCGGAGCTCCGGTGCAGCACGGCAGTTCGCGGTGAGAGGCCGCCAGACTAAAAAGTCAGACATGCAGTACTTTTAGTCCTGCGGCCTTTTGCCGTGCATTGCCGTAGCTCCGCCCCCATCCCCATTATAGTCAATTAGGACAGAGTGGCGGTCCGGCAGGACGGATCCAACAGGGTCGGTATCAAAGCCAACTTCAGATTGCTTTTTTTAAATGGTTTTCAAGTTGTACAAAGTCCGAAGTTCTCCACCGAAGTCTTGCTTCGCTCAACCCTACCTATCACCACCAAGGAACAGCTTCCCTGATCTCTGTCCAAAGACATGCCTAAATTATTATAGTGACTCAGGTTGGTTGATACTTTTTGTCCAACTTTTAACCACTTATTGGCTGGCTTACTTTGCAACAAAAAAAAAATTCTGGTGCAAAATGGTGCATCGTAAGCCTTGCATGGCCTTGCATAATATGCCACACCCCTTTCTCACTAAGAAACACCCCGAGAGGTCCCTACATAATGGATTATTCTGATTATGCTTGCTTTTTTTTATGAACATGTCTAAAATGAGATGCCCTGAATTTTGGTGCAAATTGCACCAGAATTCAAGTGCAGCAAGATAAGTAAATGTGGGCCAATAAGTTAAATGACACTCATTACAATTGAGCTGAAAGCTTGTTGACATATTAAAAATGATTGTGTCTGCTTTAATGGGTAATGTACTTTTTATATTACTAAATTAACACTTCAATACTGGAAACATACAAGAAACATAATTCTCACCGCAAAACAGTCATCATCAAACTCCACTCTTAACAGTATTGTACCTTTATGGGTCCTTTTCTTTCTAAATATTGTATCATGTAAGACATTTGGGCTGCCATTTCTCTTGTGATTTTTACAACTGTATTTGTCTCACCCTCCCATGTCTCCACTTCTTCAGCCAGAAGACATTTAGCAAATCTATGAGAATGTCTGCGTACATTTCGTACATCTTCATGTGATGTGCATTTTACCTGGAAGTATGCAAAAATAACTTGTTAAAATATAAAGAAAATTCAAATTATTATACACTAATATGATTAAGTCAAATTGAAAATACGGAGAATCTGTCACCATGATAATGCAGTGCAATCTGTAATAGAACAGGAGGAGCTGAGCAGCTTAATATACAGTTTTGTGGGAGAATATTCACTATAACATGTCATTTATTAATTTACGGTAATCACTAGGAGCCCGGTAAGTGGTCCTACACAATGACTGACACCTATCTCTGTATGAACACTCATACTAAGTAAGGCTGTCACTGAGCAGGACCACCTACATGCTCCTGAATCCAGAACGAGTAGAGATTTAAATGAATAAATGGCATTTTATATTAAATATTCTCCCACCAAACTATATATCAATCTGCTCAGCTCCATCTGCTCTATTACATGCCTCCGGCAGATTTAATGGTGACAGGTTCCCTTTAAAAATACATAATGGCTTTTGGCATAAGATGTTTAACAGACTAATCCATCGGGTTACTAATGGTTTTATGTTCTCATTCTTTGGTCAAAAAGGACCTAAAGGCTTCTAAGCATCAAAAAAATCTAATGCATTGTTACTAACTACAAATATAACATGATTAAAATATAAAGCAATAAATAATATGCCGTTAAAAAGTGAAAGGGAGCAGAAAAAAGAACGCCACACTGGAATAGCACATGTGTCAAATGTAAAGCATTTTTTCACTTTTTAACGGCATATTATTTATTGCTTTATATTTTAATCATGTCATAATAAAATTATATCTTTTTATACACAGTACTATGAGCTCCGTTTCTTAGTTTTTTCGCTTGTTTCACTCGGGAGCTAGTACCGAGTCACATTGTATACGGGTGTCCTTTTTGGTGCTATTGGGTGGACACTGTTTTCCACTTTTACCAATTGGCCACCTCTAGTCTTTATCGTTTTTTTCTAACTACAAATATAGCAGAGCTGAATTTGTAATTGAACTTACTGAATTATGCCCTGTTAAAATATATGTATTTATAGAGCCAAGCCATTGATGTATTACAGCACATAAGCACAATATATTATCATCAGCTCTACTACTCTACCATCTCTATATAATAGAAAACAGGTGACTTAAAAGAATAAGCGTCTGTAAGTATTTGAATAAAGAGGTCTGCGTGTAATTCCCAAATACAGTATTTTACAAGCAAAAGTCTATATCATATAGTACAGTAAGAGCTTGTGTAAAAATAGACATCATGAAAAAAAAAAAACTTTGGTTGGACAGATGCCCAGTTGTGCAGCTCCCACTGATCTTCTGCACCTACTATAAAGTGAGAGATATCAAACTTTTAATAGCAAGGTTAAAAGCCCACCTACCTTTGCATGTTCTACAACAACTGTGGTACTGTGGGGGATGTCCCTGGAAGCAGCTGCTGGCTTTTTGTAGTCCATCTTTAATATATTCATACCTTGCTGTGATATCAGAGTATTATGTTCCTTTCTCGGTCTAATTTGCTCTTGTGTTTCACTGTGTCTGCTCTCCTCTGATCTATTGGATGAAATTGGATGAAATTGCTTATTCTGAGTTTCGGGTTTGGGATTCTCTTTGTCCATTGTCTTCTGCATTCTTTTATTCAGGGTAACCTTCTGTTTGTTAAAAGTGTCTTTCTGTGGGCTAGTGGGTGTCATATATGCTTTGGCAGTAGTAGATCCTTTTTTTATTTCTGTCTGTCCTTTGTGATCAATTTGTATTTTATCATTTGCTGATTCTCGTGGATAATTTATTTGAAGCTCACATATAGAAATTTTTGGTTCTTTTTTGGGACTTTGTACAATATTTTGTATATCTATCTGATCTTCAGGACTTGGTCCAGTTGCTGTAAACTGATCTCTAGATTTGTGATTGCTAATTTTCTTCTGTACTTGACTGTATAATGTGTTTATTTTCTTTGTCTCTTGGTTTGTTCCTTCATTCTGTACCATTCTACTATCTCTGTTTATTTGCTGATCCTTTATGTCTTCACTGGATAATCCTTGTATATTTTCTGTCATTTTTTTCTCAATTATGAATTCTTGTGTTGCTTTCTGAATTGCTGTAAGTACTTTATGTGTGTTATGTAGCATTGTTTCCTGACGACTGACTCTCTTCTTCACAACTGTACTTAGTTCATGAGTTTCCTGATTGGCTGCTTCGTTTCCAGCTCTGATCATCATTGCATCTAATGTTGGTGGTTCCTGATTGGCCAAATATTTTTGTACTTCACTGTCAACATGAAGATTTTGATTGGTTAAATCTTCTCCAATTTTCTTTTTTATACTAACCTCAAGAGGAGAGTCATCTGATTCTGTACTCATTGTCTTCTCCAATGTCACACCAAGAGTCTTAACATTTTTTTCAGTAAAGTTTTTATTATGTTTATCATAAGTTGCTTTTCCTCGCTTTGAACGGACCATCTTTATTGATCTTCTGACAGTGGACTTTTGTCTATTACTTAATTTCTTCTGTTGTGTTCTATTGACTGCACGTTGTTCATTGCTGATTATACCACTTTCTGAGCTAAATTTGTCACCAACATTGATTTCACTTTGTTCATCACCGCAAGCTGAAATTTCTTTGTTAACAACCACACTGCTATCTCCATTTGTATCTTGATCTCTGGGGGTGGTCTCTTGCTCATACTCTGTGGCTTCACTTTGTCCTATCACATTAATATTAATTGATTGGATTGACTCACTTGAAATGTCACTCTCAAGGAGAGCGGGATCTGTCCTAGTGGTCTCTGTTCTTTCCTTAGATCTTAGGCACTGTGTGATAAACTCTATGACAGACACATCTAACTCTGTATCAGAGCATATATGTGAAATGAATTTGTCAGCTTCAGCTGACCATTTGAATAACATGGCTTCAAGCAATAAAAGGTCCCACTCATGTTGTGTGTCCATAAGTGGTCTTGCTGCAATATCATTAGTAACAGAATATAGATGATCTACTAAAAGTAGTAATTCTTCTTTGTTTTTGACACAAGGGGAGCTTTTAAGCGTCTCTTTCACCAAAGTGACTTTGTCGACCAAGAATTTAGCATTAGTTTCAAAAGATCTCATGGCAAGAAATCTGTCACTAGAGCTACATGAGAAAATGTCAAAATCTATGCTCTGTATCAAAGTCTGATTTCTCCTATACAGCTTCTTTATGTGGTCCATAAGTAGCATTGTCTTTAACGTAAGTTCCATTTGCAACAGCATATAGTCTACACTATAGGACAGGTCAGGAGGAGAAGTTGTGTTGAGGCCTTCTTTTAACTTTAGCACTGCCTCAGTCAGAGAGCCCATATCTTCTTTGAGTAACAAAACTTTTTTCTGCTCTTTTTCCTTGCTAAAATAATGAATCAAGAGAATTGCAGCTTCTTGTAGCCACAATGAGGCTTCACAGATAGCAACTAGACTTTTACTATCAGAAATATTACATTGTGTCCAATCAGTTAGCCCAGTGAATGAATTTGGAATGCATATGAACTCATCTACTGTTCTAGATAATTGTTGTAAAGATACTGCCCAAAGAATGCAAACATACTCTAGTTTATGATTCTCAGACTGCACTCCACAACAAAAAACTTCTGTAAGTAACCAATTAGCAGTGGCCTGGCACTTGGAGAATTGCACATGAAGTTTTACCACATATTCTTGCTTTCCAGACATATCTGTAAATTTCAGGTTGTCATCATAGTTGTCAAGTAAATGTTCCCTTATTGAGTGTACATTCCTTGCAAAACACTGCATTAATCTGTTAAACAGCTCAACATTGATGGTGGCACATTCATTATTTTTTGAAGTGCAAAACAAATGGTGAGAAAATTTATACCAACAATTTACTGAGGATACAAGGTAGCTTTTTATCTCTTCAATGTGGTGTGAGATTATAGTGGCAGTTTTTATAAGACTACCCATTTTTAAGACTGGTTCTATATTATCTTTCTTACTAGATTGGACAAGACTAACTATTAGGTCCTCGGTGTCTTTATATTTAAGTTTATTTATTTTATCAATATTTCCATGGAATGACATATCATTTGTCACTTCCAAATAAATGCTGCAAATTTCATGTAGAAGAGAACTGCAGGCATGGATCTCTTTGCTATCCTGCTTCCTTATTGCACTTAAAAGATCACCTACTAGTGGTTGAAAATCTGTTACTTGTATTGTGTTTTCAACATTTGCATTGTCTCTTATAATTTTCACAGTGTTGGCTAAAGGAACAGGTTTGCTCAAGTATTCTTCATAGGATAAATATGTTATATGCTGCCCCCTATGCTTTTTCTCATTATCCTCTTTTGACTCCTCAGATTCATTTAAATCAATGGGCATAACTTTATGACTGACTGGACCACCCTCATTTCTTAAAGGACTAAGTAGATCTGGATGTTTGCTTCCAGTAACCCCCTCTTGGACAATATGTATAGACTCTAACAAATTATTCACTTTTTCCAAGAAATGATTTTGAGCTTTAAAACATGATATCTTCTCCACACATTTAATCATAGCTGTCCTGGTTTCAAGCACATATGTTTCCAACTGCCTTACTAAAACTCTCAAACCATTCCTGAATATGGGATTCTTGCTCTGGTCAACATGTCTAGTAACAACCTGAGCTACACGTTCTGCTAGATCACATAAGTCTGAAGCATGATGCTGAAAAATTTCTGCTTCTTGACTTCTCAGGAGTTTATCACAGTGGTACTTGTTCCCTTCTATCTCTCTAATAGAAAGTTCCAAGAACTGGTGTATAGTTAGAATACCATCAAGACTGATTATTAAGCTTTCTGTAGCTTGAATCCATTTGTGATAAATGGACTGTGCCTTCTCAAACATTTTGCTTTCAAAATATGCCTTATTGGTATCAAGAACAAGTGTAACCACGTCATCTCTCACTCTACATAAGCAATCAACAGAACTCTGTATCTCACTAATGAGATGTTCTTGAGAACACTGTGCTAGGACAAGGCTAGATATTTTCAACAACTGATCTGTATGATTTTGAAAGGCTTGAAGAAGTGGTTGGAAAGCCTTTGAAGCAAAAAGATGTTCTGAGTGCCAACTTGCTTTCTTATTCATTTTAAGAGCTGCTTTTAACAATCTTTTTAGTGGATCTTTAACAGAGAAAGCATCTAGAATCTGGTAAAATATAGAAGAAATCAAGTTTGTATTGATATGATTAAGCTGGATTCTCATTGATGCACATTGTTCTTCTATGTCAAAATGATTTCCACCTGGGCTTTGCTGTAACTCTTTCAAGTGGCCACAAAGTTGTTTCCTTTGCTCCAGAAGAGTTTGGCAGTGTTTTACCAGTTGTAGTTTTATATTTGGCCTTGAACAATCAGCTACATACATGCAGTAGAAAATGATTGCTCCTACAAGAAAGTCAAAGTCACTGTTGTAAAGATTAGTTGGTTTGGGATCAGTTAATATGTCACGTAAATGATATAACTCTTGTGCAAATGAGCCTTGCTTCTTTATTTCATGCATGCTTGGGTCTGTTATAAGTAAGTGTTTGAGATCTTGTACTGTTTTTGAAGTTTGATCAAATATATACAACTTAGACTCAATAATTTGTTCATTATATGGATGATTGATACTGCTCTGTGTAGCTGTATATAACATTGGAACACATTTACGTAGAATTTGCAGTTTTTGTGCCAAATGTTTCTGATGCAGAGAATCCTTTAGATCAAGAATTCTATTCTCAGTTAGGCTGTTCAACAAGAGTAAAGCTTCAGAAAATTCCCAGAAATGAGACCAAAGGTGTGAGATGCTTTCTGCCTTTTGCAAATATGTCAAACACTCAAGAAGCCAATCTGCAGCTTGATTAATTTTTCTTACTCCTGCATCATCTTCAAGCTGAAGTATCTGTTATAAGAACACAGAATTAGGAATATTTGATGAACACGTTGATTCCTAGGATAAACGTAAGGAAAGTAGCCAACAATGTTCCATGTATTGTTCATTTCACAGAGAAAAATACATTGTCACCCATTTTCCTTAGACTTTGAATTTCATATCCATTTTAATTGATATTCAGTTGAATGGGACAACAAAACACAGGTCTGCTAGTCACGGTCTGTGGGAAGCCAGATGATATTCCTAAAGCTATGGTAATAACTGGAATTAGATGTTGCCATCTTTGATGATAATCTCAATGCCCTCTTTAAATGTAAAAATCAGACAATAGATCGTCAGCTTTATTTGTAATGCAGAAGGCTAATACTTATTAAAAAATTGCCATATTTATCTGCAGTCTATGTACTATATATCTTTGCAACCATTTTTTTAGTTGACCCAATAAATCTGAAATGAAAATGATGGTTACAGGTTACAAACAAACTGTGTGTAGTCTGATTCTACATCATACATTATATAATTCTACATCATATTCCCTACTTTTTACAAACATACAGTCGTGGCCAAAAGTTTTGAGAATGACAATAATATTAGTTTTCACAAAGTTTGCTGCTAAACTGCTTTTAGATCTTTGTTTCAGTAGTTTCTGTGATGTAGTGAAATATAATTACACGCACTTCATACGTTTCAAAGGCTTTTATCGACAATTACATGACATTTATGCAAAGAGTCAGTATTTGCAGTGTTGGCCCTTCTTTTTCAGGACCTCTGCAATTCGACTGGGCATGCTCTCAATCAACTTCTGGGCCAATTCCTGACTGATAGCAACCCATTCTTTCATAATCATTTCTTGGAGTTTGTCAGAATTAGTGGGTTTTTGTTTGTCCACCCGCCTCTTGAGGATTGACCACAAGTTCTCAATGGGATTAAGATCTGGGGAGTTTCCAGGCCATGGACCCAAAATGTCAACGTTTTGGTCCCCGAGCCACTTAGTTATCACTTTTGCCTTATGGCACGGTGCTCCATCGTGCTGGAAAATGCATTGTTCTTCACCAAACTGTTGTTGGATTGTTGGAAGAAGTTGCTGTTGGAGGGTGAATTGGTACCATTCTTTATTCATGGCTGTGTTTTTGAGCAAAATTGTGAGCCCACTCCCTTGGATGAGAAGCAACCCCACACATGAATGGTCTCAGGATGCTTTACTGTTGGCATGACACAGGACTGATGGTAGTGCTCACCTTTTCTTCTCCGGACAAGCCTTTTTCCAGATGCCCCAAACAATCGGAAAATGGCTTCATCGGAGAATATGACTTTGCCCCAGTCCTCAGCAGTCCATTCACCGTACTTTCTGCAGAAGAGCAATCTGTCCCTGATGGGTTTTTTTTTGAGAGAAGTGGCTTCTTTGCTGCCCTTCTTGACACCAGGCCACCTTCCAAAAGTCTTCACCTCACTGTGCGTGCAGGTGCGCTCACACCTGCCTGCTGCCATTCCTGAGCAAGCTCTGCACTGGTGGCACTCCGATCCCGCAGCTGAATCCTCTTTAGGAGACGATCCTGGCACTTGCTGGACTTTCTTGGACACCCTGAAGCCTTCTTAACAAGAATTGAACCTCTTTCCTTGAAGTTCTTGATGATCCTATAAATTGTTGATTGAGGTGCAATCTTAGTAGCCAGAATATCCTTGCCTGTGAAGCCATTTGTATGCAACGCAATGATGGCTGTACGCGTTTCTTTGCAGGTCACCATGGTTAACAATGGAAGAACAATGATTTCAAGCATCACCCTCCTTTTAACATGTCAAGTCTGCCATTTTAATCCAATCAGCCTGACATAATGATCTCCAGCCTTGTGCTCGTCAACATTCTCACCTGAGTTAACAAGACGATTACTGAAATGATCTCAGCAGGTCCTTTTATGACAGCAATGAAATGCAGTGGAAATTTTTTTTGGGGATTAAGTTAATTTTCATGGCAAAGAAGGACTATGCAATTCATCTGATCACTCTTCATAACATTCTGGAGTATATGCAAATTGCTATTATAAAAACTTAAGCAGCAACTTTTCCAATTTCCAATATTTTTGTCATTCTCAAAACTTTTGGCCACGACTGTACATTCGGTAGACCTGTAGAAACACAAATATGGTATTTGCACAGTTGTTTAATTTTCTTTTTTTTTTACTTTTTACTGATAAAATAAAAAAATAATAATCACTAAGTTCACTTGAAGAGAACTTGTCACCATTAAATGTACTGTAATCTGACGGCAGCATGTAATAGAACAGGAGGAGATTACAGAGTGATATACAGTTTGGTGTGAAAAGATTCAGCAAAATCTGTTATTTATAAAGTGAGGAACAGAAGTATTTGAACACCCTGCGAGTTTGCAAGTTCTCCCACTTAGAAATCATGGAGGGGTCTGAAATTTACATTGTAGATGCATTCCCACTTTGAGAGACAGAATAAAAAAAAAACATCAGGAAATCACATTGTATGATTTTTAAAGAATTTATTTGTCTTGCACTGCTGAACATAAATATTTGAACACCTGAGAAAATCAGTGTTAACATTTGGTACAGAAGCCTTTGTTTGCAATTACAGAGGTCAAACGTTTCCTGTAGTTCTTGACCAGGTTTGCACACACTGCAACAGGGATTTTGGCCCACTCCTCCACACAGATCTCCTCTAGATCTGTCAGGTGTCGGGGCTGTCGCTGAGCAACACGGAGTTTCAGTTCCCTCCAAAGATGTTCTATTGGATTTAGGTCTAGAGACTGGTTAGGCCACTCCAGAACCTTGATATGCTTCTTACGGAGCCACTCCTCAGTTATCCTGGCTGTGTGCTTCGGGTCATGTTGGAAGACCCAGCCACGACCCATCTTCAATGCTCTGACTGAGGGAAGGAGGTTGTTGCTCAAAATCTCACAATAAATGGCCCTATTCATCCTCTCCTTAATACAGTGCAGTTGTCCTGTCCCCTGCGCAGAAAAGTACACCCAAACCATGAAGTTACCACCCCCATGCTTCACAGTAGGGATGGTGTTCTTGGGATGCAACTCATCCTTCTTTTTCCTCCAAACACGACAGGTGAAGTTAAGACCAAAAAGTTCTACTTTTGGTCTCATTTGACCACATGACTTTCTCCGATGCCTCCTCTGGATCATCCAGATGGTCATTGGCAAACTTCAGACGGGCCTGGACATGTGATGACTTGAGCAGGGGAACCTTCTGTGCAATGCATGATTTGAAACCATGACGGCGTAGTGTTCTACCGACAATGACCTTTGAAACTGTGGTCCCAGCTCTCTTTATGTGATTGACCAGCTCCTCCCTTGTAGTTCTGGGCTGATTCCTCACTTTTCTTATCATCAGTGATACCCCACGAGGTGAGATCTTGCATGAAGCCCCAGTCCGAGGGAGACTGACAGTCATCTTTAGCCTCATCCATTTTCTAACAAATGCTCCAACAGTTGATCTATTTTCACCAAGCTGCTTGGCAATTGCCCTGTAGCCCTTTCCAGCCTTGTGGAGGTCCACAATTTTGTCTCTGGTGTCTTTTGACAGCTCTTTGGTCTTGCCCATGGTAGTAGTTGGCGTCTGACTGACTGTGGGGTGGACAGGGGTCTTTAAAGAACTCAGACAGCTGCTACTAAGTTAGATTAATGAGTGAAGTAGAGGTGGACTTTTTAAAGGCACAGTAACAGGTCTTTGAGAGCCAGAACTCTTGCTGTTTCTCAGGTGTTCAAATACTTATGTTCAGCAGTGCAAAACAAATACATTCTTTAAAATCATACAATGTAATTTCCTCATTTTTTATTTATTCTGTCTATCAGAGTGGGAATGCACCTACAATGTGAGTTTCAGACCCCTCCATGATTTCTAAGTGGGAGAACTTGCAAAATCGCAGGGTGTTCAAATGCTTCTGTTCCTCACTGTACATTTATAACTCTGCTCTTTCCGATCTTAAGACTGTCCACGTGCATTACTATTAGGGTCCATTCACACATCCGCAAAATGGTTCCGCATCTATTCTGCAATTTTGAGGAACAGGTGCGGACCCATTCATTTTCAATGGGGCCGGAATGTGCTGTCCGCATCCACATTTGCGGATCCGCACTTCCGGATCCGCACTTCCGTTCCACAAAAAAATAGAACATGTCCTATTCTTGTCCGCAATTGCGTACAAGAAAAGCCATTTTCTATGAGAGTGCCGGCGATGTGCGGTCCGCAAAATGCGGAACACATATTGCAGATGTCCGTGTTTTGCGGATCCACAAAACACATACGGACGTGTGAATGGACCCTTAGCGTTGAGCAAAGCAAAGCATTCAAAGCAAAATTTAGTCCAAAGTTTAATAAAACTTCAATTCGCAACGAATCCGAATTTCCTTGCACTTCGTGGTAATGAATCAGTTTTTCCTAAAATGGCTGCACATGTTACAAAGTGAAAGTAAAAATCCTGGAACTGCATGATCACTAATAATTCTGTGCAACCAGCCAATCCGCAGATAGCCATCCCCTGTGATGTCCCAGCCCTATAAAACCCTCATCCTGCATGGTTTCCGCCATTGTCCTGTGAGCTGACCATAGGGAGAGACATAGCAAGCGCTCATACACTAAAGACAGTGTTGCTGAAAATTATTGATAGAAGAATATTGGAGAGGGAGGGTGCACGGAGACTTATTCTATTCTTACATCAGCCACAATCTAAGAAATGTAATTCAATACCAATAAGATGGACACTTTTATTATTCCGGTGCCAGCGTGCCAATTAATATCATCCAGTCTGCACCCCTTAGGGGGGCCAGGTCTTAATGATGACTATCCTCATCGTTACTGGCTTTATTTCTTCCAAATCATCCTGCAAAGTCTCCATGTCCTAGAAAAGTCAGCAAGATGCAGAGAGAGGAGGAGCTGGATGTTCCTGATGATATATTCTCATCCATATTAGATGATGTGGAATAGGAGGAAAAGCAGATGGCAGAAGAAGGGCTCCCACCTGTAGGACAGGAGAGTGCTGGGGTTGGAGAAGTGGGTATGGCAGAGCTGATTAATAATCTGTGTTTACTGTCAAAAACCTGCAGGAGATTGTAGGCAAGAACAGCGATAATATGCATAGTGTGCCCCCACCTAGGCAGTCAAACCCCATACCAGCAACAGGCCCTGTTTAAAGAGGTTAAAGAGGTTGTCCCATGAAAAATGTAATATATGATGTCTGATTTTCATTTTTCACATTATTTATGAGAGAACCCCTTTAACAATGAAGATGGACTATACAGTGTGGTCTTCATTAATAAATGGAAGGCAGCTGTGGGATAATTGGCTGTGGTCTGGCGATCCCCTTTTTATAGCGATTTGTGACAAATTAATTCGTAATGAATCTAATTTCTTGGCTAACTTCGGCAAAGTTGCTGAATCTAATATTTCTAAACTTCACTCATCTGTAATTACTATCATTGACTGACAGCAATCTCTGTACACACACTTACACAGAGAATGCTATCAATCACTAATAAGACAGCCCCATATACAAGTGAAGTCAAAAAGAGGAGAGATTTAAATGTATACATTTCAAGTTGTGCCAAATCTTTTCCCACAAAACTATATATAAACCTGCAGATTGCACTGCATTTCGTGGTGATGGGTTCTCTTTAAATGTTCCCCTCCTGTGCCTTAAAGGGGTTTTCCTACAATTGACACCTGTCATCTATCCACAAATAAATATTAGTCGTGAGAAAGCCTCTTTAGGGCTCATGCTCAAGAACATATTTTTCTTCAGTGTGCTGTTTGCGGATAGTACCCTGACCTGTTCTTTTCTATTCTTTTGCGGACAAGAATAGGCATTTCCATTGATGGGAGTGATAAAAATACAGGATGCACACAGAAGGTATCTATATTTTGTGGATCCGTGGTTTTCAGACCAAAATACGTATATGGTTGTGTACAGGAAGCCTTAAAGAGCTTGTCCAGGATTGTGATTTAGGGTGAAGTGAATGGGAGCAGTGCTGTTGTTACCAGCTCCATCCACTACACAATGGATGACTTCTGGCTCCACAGCTAAAACTAAACAGCTGATCAATGGAGGTCCATTCTGTGAGACCCCTGCCAACCTGTTATTGATAGCCTATCCTAAGGATAAGCCATCAGGATCAAAATCCTGGATAACCTTTAAGCATGTGGAAGTGAACTGCAAGAATACGCTCTAATTGTAATAATCATATGGTCAACAGATTGAGCAACACTCAACATCTTTTCAAAAAATATATTTTACATGATCTTCGGTTAATCAGCAGAATTGACACTAGATAAAACATTTTATCTGGTAGGAATTTAAATATTATACCTTAAGAGTTCCCATCAATATGTTTTGTGCTGCAATAACCAATTCATCTTGGTGCTTTCGAATCGCAGGTTGAATGCTTAGTTTCTGTACTGACAAAAGGATGCTTTTCCCAATTATTAGAAGAGACTTTGCTGCTTCTTCCATTTCCTGTCCCAAAATTCCATCATCACATTCGACTCCTAGCCTAAGCAGACAAACATCTAGCGTTTATGGCCTATTCACATAAAACATGCAGCCGCTTATTTGTAAAATAACTGAAACATAAAACTGCAGTATTTATAAAACATTACGAGGGGACTGTGAGGGTACATTCATGTTTTGCATCCGTTTTTAAGGGCCGTTAAAAATGGCCATTAAAAACAGATACATTTCTTTGGGGGTTTTTAACATCCAAACCCCTACAATGCCCTCACAGTATACATAATGTCCCCTGGACATGAAATCCCTATAGTTACCCCTAGTTTGATTAATTGCCACCATAGTGCACCTAGTATGATTAATGGCCCTCATTAGTGCACCCAGTATGATTAATGGCCCCCTTCATGCTTTCCAGAATAGGACATGCTCTATCATTTTTGCAGGGCTACGGAACGGAACTACAGATGCGGACAGCACACAGTGTGCTGTCGGCATCTTTTGCAGCCCCATTGAAATGAATGGGTCCACACCAGTTCCGCAAAATTGTGGAACAGATGCGGACTCATTCATACGGTCGTGGGAATGAGCCCTAAAGGTGTATTCACATGACAGTGTCTGTTTTGCGAAATGCAAACTGCAGCTCCACAATACAAGGACACAAGCCGTGTGCACCCCGCATCGCAGTGCAGACCCATTGACTTCAATTGGTCCATTATCCACATGTTGCGGCCAAAGACAGGACATATCCAATCTTTTGCAGCATGGCCGCACGGGCCTGGAAGCATTCAGAAGCCCTTCAATTGCTTCAATGGGTCTGCACCGCAATGTGTAATGTATATTACAGACCATTACAGTAACTTAGGCTGAGTTCACACTTCAGTTATTTGGTCAGATATTAAGATCAGTTATTGAGAGCCAAAACCAAATCTTCACATTACATTTGATCTCGGAGTAGGCTTCTATCATATAGTAATGGATAAAATTCCATTACTTTATACAAATTGCAGTCTAATGACTGTATAATTGGGGTCCACTTGGATGCCCAAAAAAAAGTAAAAAAATTTTTTTTAAGTGTATAAAAATTCAAATAATCAAAAAAATAAACACCATAGCCATTGCCGGGTCCGAAAACACCTGTACAATTAAAATAAAAAAATGTATCCCATACGGTGTACAGTGTAACAAAAAAAATTAATATGACCGATTCCACTTTTTTTATTGCCTTTTCTCCCCCAAAAAATGGAGTAAAATGTGATCAAAAAGTCATAAACACCCCCAAAATGCTATCAATAAAAACTACAGATAGGTCCACAAAAAATTAGCCCTTACACAGCTCCACAGACATAACATTTAAAAAGTTATGGGTGTCAGAATATAACGATAAAAAGCAAAAATGAATCTTTTAAAACTTTTTTCAGTACACATTTTTTTATAATTCCACCAAGATTGGATTTTTTTTCCAGCTTCCCACTACATTGTATGCAATATTAAATGGTGCCATAGGAAAGTAGAACTTGTCCTGCAAAAAATGAGCCCTCATGTGGCTATGTGGACAGAAAAATAAAAGAGTTATGGCTCTGGGAAGGCAGGGAGTCGAAAAAACGCAAAAATGGAAAATCGCCATGTCAGAAAGGGGTTAAATGATATTTGTGAAACATTACCTTTTAGACCTGTTTCAAGTCAATGAAATCTAGCTGCAAATCATAATTTTCTTCACAGCAACCATAACATTTAGTAATTTTCAGTTGAAAAATTACAGCTGATGCCAGATTTTTGATCAGAATTTCTAGATCTTTCCCCACTCCTCTGTCTTTTGCATTATCGTAAATCACCATACCTAAGAGAAGTGTTGGCGAAATGCTCTGTAAATCTGGATAACTCCTGTGCCATCTGTTCCAAGTCACCGCTTATCACAGTATACTTGCTGCCATCACATTCCAGGGAGATGATCAAATGACAGAGCTGTACTGCCATCGGGGATATAATCCTGTCGATTGTCTTGGTGATAAACACTGAGCTGATATCACAGTAAGAAAACGAATCCATCATCTATTAAAAATATCAATATCATCCCCATTAAAGGAACACTAATACAGTATACACTTTTCACAAGAATTATATTTGTTGAACATAGTTCCCCCTTCTCACTTTTTTGTTTCAGGCTGTAATACATCTGGTTGCAGAAGAAACCTTCCCCTACTGCTTTGTCTGCAACAGTAGATCATGAACACTAGAGAGAGATTTATCAAAACAGGTGAAAGGAAAACTTGCTTAGTTGCCCAAACGGCTCCCCTGCGCCTGCCACAGCTATTGAATCTCCCATAGGCTAAGTCAGAGATCCCATGTTGAAGTTCCCTAGGGAAACTTAAAATATGTGTAAAAAAAAGTTTTCAAATATATATATGTATATTGAAATCACCCCTCTCTCCCCATATTAAAAATAAAAATAAGCAAAAAAAGAAGATTATTAGCATCGCCACTGCCCAAAATATTTATACCATACAGTGAATGATGTAACAGAAAAAGAATCAAAATGGGATTATTATTTTTTTGCATCACCCATGATGCTAAGGAGGTTTGTCCCCGTCACGACCTGCTATTGGCTACTCCCCTAATTTTGACCCACAAAACGGGGAGATACAGCGACGCTGTGCGGAAATCAAGAGCGTCACAGGTGACGGGGAGTGAGATAAGTATAATCTACTGTATATGCGGGGCCCGTGCATTGGGGGACATGTTTTAGACTTATGATAACCCCTTTAAGTGCAAAAACTGTACTGAAACTGCTTCACATTGTTTTCAATGGGAGTCCACCCCACCGTTCATGTGGCTGCGCTTTCCACAAGAATGAACATTCTTGGTGTGGTTTCTGTGCGGGCATCACAGGCCACTGTGGTGGGAGTCTGCTTGTGGTTTAGTCCCATTGAATGGGGCTAAACCATGACTTGGTCTGCAGCATTGAAATTGACAAAACCACAGAAGAAACCGCTAAGGTTCCTGCCATGGAATACTGTATGTGGTGGATGGGGTGTTCAGGAGGTGGGAGGACGATGAAAAAAGTAGAGAACTAAGATGTCTGTTTGTCAAGCTCCCCAGAGACAAGACGCGGCTGAAAGAAATCATCATGGTGGTCTAGTCTGAAAGGAGAAGATGAGAAAAGAGAAAATCTACATCAGAGGAGACGTCACTGGATGTAAGAAGTATGGGGACAGATAAATAAGTCACTGTGGTTTATTCTAAGGGAACAAAGAATTGGACATGTTTTATATCCAACACGCCAAACCTTCTTTTCATATCTGGCATTGGGGGAGAGTCAGCACATTAAATAGCTGGCTGATCCCATCAAAATCATTGTCCTCAACTGACATTCATCTTAAGAGCATGGCCACCATAAACCCTTCCTTTTTTCATTCAGCTCCTGCAAGAAAATAAGCGCTTGTTCACATCAGCGAGTTGTTTTCTACACTTACATTCCATTAGAGTAACAGAAAAATGTGTCCATTCCATCAGGCTTCTGTTATTTTTATCAGGGGAAAATAACGGAAACATGATGGAAAGAAGCGTTTTTTTTTCTTTGAAGTGAATGATGGACAGAATGGCATCTGGCCCCTGATTTATCAAGACTGGCATGTGCTACACCGATATTTATAGGGCCTGCACTGATTGAGGAGGCATTTAATTTATGACAGACCTTGTCGTAAATGAAATGCCTCCTAGGGCAGTCAGTGCGCCAGACTGACATCTACTCTAGCTCGTAGCAGTTTCTGGCTTAAATGATGATGAATGTGCCAGGGCCTATAGCTCCGCAGACAAATTGGAGATCCGCAAAGCATGGATACCAGCCGTGTGCATTCCGCATTTTGCGAAACTGAACGACCTTCCCCTAATAGAACAGTCCCATCCTTGTCAGTAACACAGACAATAATAGAACATGCTCTATTTTTTTGTGGAACAGCGGTACAGGCATACAGACACGGAGTCATTTCCATTTTTTGCGGCCCCATTTTAGTGAATGGTTCCGCATACGCCCTGCAAAAAAAATGGAACGGACATGGAAATAAAATACATTTGTAGGCATGAGCAAATCTGCAAAAAAAGTGGATCAGATGCGGAACCATTCATTTCAATGGGTCTGCAAAAAATGCGGACAGCACTCTGTGTGATCTTGCTGTGATTCGGCATACAATCTGCAATATACAGATTGTATTCTGGTCACATTCGATGTATGTAGCCTGTACACGTCCATCATTCATGAGAAAGGAATCCATGCGGTGGAACAGCTGTTAACGCATAGTATGTATAGTGACACTGAAAAAACTTTTTTCTTTCACTCCTCAGGGTGGTCCTGGAGCAGAATTATTTTTTGTTCCAGGACACATTCTACCAGCAGCGGCGTGGGACCACGATGGGTTCGCACGTGGCACCGCCATACGCAAATTTGCACATGGCCCATTTTGAGAATATCTACATATATTCCAACAAAATTTTTGGGCGATGTTTTATAGATGATATCTTCAGCGTGTGGCGATGCAGCGTGCGAATTCTACATCAATTCCATCTGGCCAGAACTCCAATTCACAATACACTATTCCCTACAGAAAATTTCCTTCTTAGACACATGGGTAATTAAGGGGGTGGATGGAATTGTTCATACTTACCTATATGTCAAAGAAACAGACAGGAATAGTTTACTCACATTGCAAAGCAATCATCCAAACTCCACAAAAAAATCCCTCCCGTAATGCCAATATCAGAGGGTAAAGCAGAGAGTCAGTGACACAGAAAACTGTGAGGTCAGACTAAGGGGGCATTCACACGACCGTGTGAAGCCCGTTCCCGTATTGCGGACCGCATTTGCGGATCCGCAATACACGGGCACCGTTCCGTGTGCATTCCGCATCACGGATGCGGACCCATTCATTTCAATGGGTCCGCAAATCCGGAGATGTGGAACGGAACACTACGGAAGCACTACGGAGTGCTTTCTGAGGTTCCGTTCCGTGCTTCCGCACCGCAAAAAGATAGAGCTTACTCTATCTTTTTGCGGAACGGAGGGATCGTGGACCCATTCAAGTGATCCCTATACGGCTGCCACACGGCAGGTGCCCGTGCTTAGCGGTCGTATGAATGCTCCCTTAATGAATTGACTGACAAGTTCTTGGCCAGAGGTCATCCCAAAAATTTGCTGATAGAACAACGGGGAAAGGTAGCTAAGACCCAAGTAGAAAAAATTCCAAAGAAACCGCGCATTCCTCTAATCATAAAATACCACCCTTGGATGAACAAAATCAGGTCTGTCATTTATAAACATTGGAATGTAATAGCCCAGTCTTATTTGCAGGTAGAAGAATTTCAAAGCCCACCGATGTTACCCATTCCTCACCATTTTCACTTACATAGACATACAGTTGCTCAATTACGCTTCCAGATCATTGATAGTGTCCCCCAACCGCGACGTGGCGGCAACAGGCACAAACTTCTGCTTAAAAGAGAGGCTTATTGGATTCATCGTCTCCAGACACTGGAACCTAGAGGACTAAACTGGGACTATGCATTAAATAGCTTTTTATAAAAACTTTTTTGATGATGATAATGATTATATATATATGATTTTCTTACAGCGGACGTGAAATGAATTAAGGACTACATACCGATAAGATGGAAGTCCTCTATGAACTATAATGATTCTCACTATGCTAGTCAACAAACTCCCCCCCTCCTTTACCCCTCACCTTTTGCTTCTCCTTCTGTTTACTATTTGTTTACTTGGTTGCTATGACTACCTCATACAAGGTCTGAGGTTTGGCGGGTTATTTAAATGGGTGCTGTTTCGCTGTTTGTTCACAGTTTGACAAAGGCAGATTGTATGCCGAAACGCGTCACTAGAATGTGACAATAAATCACAGCAAGATTATATAAACAAGCGAGTGCCAATCTCTTTTCTCCTTATCTACACGGGACGCCGGCCCTGAGACACGTGCACCGCTACTCTACTTCAAACCGCAGTGCCGATTGATATATTGTATTATATTGTGATGTCCGCATTCATATGTACCGTATTTTTCGCCCTTTAAGACGCACCGGCCCGTAAGACGCACCTAGGTTTTAGAGGGGGACAATAAGAAAAAAATGTTTTTCATTAGAACTCAGGTCAGACCACCAATCAGACCTCCAATGTTAATCAGACCCCAACAAGCCTCAGATCAGACCCCCAATCAGACCTCAGATAAGAGCCTCATGCCTCATCAGTCCCCAGCAGTCTCATATGAGCCCCCAGTAGTCCCCATTGCCTCATATCAAATAAAATAAAAAAACACTTACTTTTCCTGCTCCGGACGCTGCCGCTCCTCACCGTCCGCACTCGGTCCCCCTCCTTCTGCTGTGCTGTGAACTGGCGCGCACAGCGAGTACAAAGCCTTCACCGCTTCCCGGTCCTCCGGTACTAATGAAATGCTTCCATAATGGAGGCGTTTCATTAGTATTCGCCCCATAAGACGCCCCAGTATTCGCCCCATTTTTTGGGGGAAAAAATGTGTCTTATGGGGCGAAAAATACGGTATGTTCCGCAGTCCCTCAAAAAAGATAGAATGTGTCCTATTCTTATACAAAGAAATCGCCAGCTCACAAGAAGTTAATTGCATACAATTTAATCCCAACCTATAAAATTGTGCCAGGTGTTGGCCAATCATACATACATATATACGTTCTTATGCTGACATAGATGCACCGTATGGCAGCATACAATCAAATGCACTATTGGATCTAAAATTTAACTGTAAAAATAAATGTGTAAAAACATAGAAAATGATTAATAATCACGGTTCCTCCTTTATACTAAGCTGCGGAGCTCTCGCAGCTTGCTCTATAATATATGGACTGCAGCCCTACGCTGTTTTCTATTCAATTTTCTTAATTGGTGTATTTTCCATAAGATGGTAAAATATTCTATGGAGCGTATATGAGTGTCCAGTGTCTCAATTCACACTAATGGGTGCGTTAGATGGTTAACAGTAGTGATGCGCAAGTCCACTTACATATCCGGACGCTTCGCCGCCTTTTAGTATAGCGGGTGACTTTCTTTTGTAGTGCTTATGCGCTTGTTACCCAATATAAGTGGTGTCTGCACGGAGGCATCTGTTAACATACAGTTCAGATGTCAGCCGCTCCACGGATAGTCTCCGGTAGTTAATGATGCTGCGCGCCTGCGCAGTACTATTTTCCGGATGCTGACTGCTCCACGTGTGGTCTCTGGTTACTGACAGTGCTATACACCTGCGCAATAGAAAGTTCCGGATGCTCACAGCCTGCAGATCACTGCACTACGCTGTTTCAGCTTCGCACTTGCGAATTTCCAATTTTCAATTCCCGATGGTAGGAATATTACACCAATTATAACAGGGGTGCAGTCACTTTTCTAGCCAGACGCGTTTCTAAACCGCATGGGTTTCTTCCTCAGTGGCAATATGTTGAATGAGATAAGGGGGACATGTTGCTCCTTATATGGAGCCTAAGTTAAAATCAAAACCTGGATCGGACCGTGACCAAATCATTAAACATACTGAACAATCCAATATCAAGTACTCATTTAATCATACAATATAAGTTATTTACCCAATGTATGTTGGTGTTATACACTAGATACTGTCATCATTAAATATGGCAGTAATGCTACATTGTGTGAATTTCATATACACAATCTTGATCCAGCAGGCTTGATTTTCATTGATGTAATGACTGGATTCAGTGGAAGGGTGCAGGACGTGTCAGTGCGCTGATAAAACCGCCAGGCATCGACACGCCGTGTACTCCTGCCACCGAACAGTCTATAGGAACCCAAAAATTTTGAGTTCAGAATTGAGTCCCCTAGGTGCTATAGTTCCAAATTCATAAATCATTTTTGACTCGTACCTGGACATTTTAGATATAAAATCTTTTTTATATAAAGTCTTTTTTAGCAATCTGTAGACCCGCGTACTTTAAGCCTGTTGGATCGCTCGCATGATGTATTTTAAAATGTTTAGACAACACATGTTTGTCGTAACCCTTCTTAATGTTATTTATGTGTTCGGAGATCCTGATCTTAATGGTCCTGCTGGTACGACCCACATATTGTTTCATGCAGAGGCACTCCAACACATAAAAAACAGCTTCACTGTTGCATGATAATATTTCATTAATCTCCCATTCATAGGAATTAGTCTGGGAGATAATTTTTGTGGTTTTCCTGGGGAATTTTGTGATTCTACAGTTTCCACAAGTCCCACATCTATAAAACCCCTTGAGGGTCATCCAAGGTGTGATTATGGATATTTTTTCTTCTTTTTTCTTAATGGTGGGAGCTACTTGCAACCCCAGATTTGCTGCCTTTGTATAAACGATGAGGGGTTTAATTGGCAGAGCAGTAGCCAAGATTTTATCTTCACGCAACATGTGCCAGTGTTTGTTCCCCACTTTTGAAATCTTTTTATATTCCACATTGAAGGGTAATATTAACTTAGATGTTACTTCTCCTTGATTACTTTCTTTATTCTTTTCTTCAAAAAATGTGCGTCTGTCTACATTTTTTACTCTATCCATTGTATCATCCAGGAGCACGGGTGGATACTGTTTCTCCACAAATAGATTTTTCATGGTCATTGCTTCCCGTTCGAACTGTTCGTTCTTGGTGCAGTTGCGCTTTAACCTACGGAATTGGCTGAATGGTACATTCAGCAGCCATCGAGGCAAATGACAGCTTGTATTTAAAATAAAGCTGTTCCTCGATACAGATTTTTGATATGTGCTACACAAAAATTTGGAACCATTCGTTTCTATATTGAGATCCAAA
Organism: Bufo bufo; assembly: GCF_905171765.1. Classification (NCBI taxonomy): domain Eukaryota; kingdom Metazoa; phylum Chordata; class Amphibia; order Anura; family Bufonidae; genus Bufo; species Bufo bufo. The sequence goes on along the minus strand of NC_053392.1, from coordinate 460,445,498 downwards.
AATTGCACCATTTGTGTGCTGATGTTCGGTGTAAATTTGAGGTTGAGCTCGTTTTGATTTAGCCCATCCCAAAACCGCACCAAATCATCATGTGACCTGTCCCACACCAATATGATGTCGTCGATGTAACGCCGCCAGAGCACCAGACCTGACCACAGCTTGGGTGTAATAATGTTCTGTTCCCAAGCTGCCATGAACAAATTGGCATAGCTGGGGTCGAATCTGGTGCCCATGGCAGTGCCCATCAACTGTAAATAATAATTTGAATAAAAATAAAAATAATTGTGTGTTAACACATATTCAATACTGTCCAGGATGAATTGCAATTGCTCCATTTTTAGATCTTTTCCCTGGGATAGCATGACCTTTGTTGCATGTATACCGTGCTCGTGGTTGATGCATGTGTTGAGCGAGCTAACATCCAGTGTTGCCATAACCCAACTCGGCTTATATATCAAATTTTCAAACAAGTTGACAACCGTTGTAGTATCCTTCAAATATAATGGAATGTTCTTTACATACGGTTGCAACATATGGTCTAGGTACTGTGACAGATTGACTGTCAGAGAGCCTATTCCGGAGACTATAGGTCTCCCTGGTGGATTAATAGGATCCTTATGCACCTTTGGGATACAAAAAAAAACTGGCAACTTCTTAGCAGTACCTAATATAAAATCATATTCAGACTGATTCAAGATGTGATTTTCTTTATCTGTATCACACATGCTCCTTAATTCTTCCTCATATTTTTTAGTAGGATCTTTTTCTAAAATCTGATACGTTTTTACATCTGAGAATTAACTTAAACTCCTGAGCAAGGGATTGAAATTCGCACCTAGTGCACCTTTGAGGAAGTTTGATGTATATGTGGGTATAGAAAAATATATGAAAAAACTATGTTGTAAAAAATACTTTTTAAAAACCCCCATAGTACAACAAAACCCTCAAACGTGTATATATAAACACATTGATCTGAAATTAAAATCACGAATGTACCCAAGACAGGAGATGGGGAAAGAAATGTTGGCCTTTAAGGGGGCAGTAGAGATGGATATTAGAAAAATGAGAGAGAAAAAGCAGGTTGATCGCAATTTGACTAAGGATGAGATACAAGCAATGAAGAACCTACAGCAAAACCATCAGATCACAATTCGCCCTGCCGATAAAGGCAGAGCAATTGTGGTCCTAGACACTAAAAAGTATGAGGATGAATGCAATAAACAGCTATCAAATGTAAAAACGTATCAGACTTTAGAAAAAGATCCTACTAAAAAATATGAGGAAGAATTAAGGAGCATGTGTGATACAGCAAAAGAAAATCACATCTTGAATCAGTCTGAATACGATTTTATATTAGGTACTCCTAAGAAGTTGCCAATTTTTTATTGTATCCCAAAGGTGCATAAGGATCCTATTAATCCACCAGGGAGACCTATAGTCTCCGGAATAGGCTCTCTGACAGTCAATCTGTCACAGCACCTACTACCTGGACCATATGTTGCAACCGTATGTAAAGAACGAACAGTTCAAACGGGAAGCAATGACCATGAAAAATCAATTTGTGGAGAAACAGTATCCACCCGTGCTCCTGGATGATGTAATGGATAGAGTAAAAAAAAAAAATATGTAGACAGACGCACATTTTTTGAAGAAAAGAATAAAGAAAGTAATCAAGGAGAAGTAACATCTAAGTTAATACTACCCTTCAATGTGGAATATAAAAAGATTTCAAAAGTGGTGAACAAACACTGGCACATGTTGCGTGAAGATAAAATCTTGGCTACTGCTCTGCCAATTAAACCCCTCATCGTTTATACAAAGGCAGCAAATCTGGGGTTGCAAGTAGCTCCCACCGTTAAGAAAAAAGATCCATAATCACACCTTGGATGACCCTCAAAGGGTTTTATAGATGTGGGACTTGTGGAAACTGTAGAATCACAAAATTTCCCAGGAAAACCACAAAACTTATCTCCCAGACTAATTCCTATGAAGGGGAGATTAATGAAATATTATCATGCAACAGTGAAGCTGCTTTCTATGTGTTGGAGTGCCTCTGCATGAAACAATATGTGGGTCGTACCAGCAGGACCCTTAAGATCAGGATCTCCGAACACATAAATAACATTAAGAAGGGTTACGACAAACATGTGTTGTCTAAACATTTTAAAATACATAATGCGAGCGATCCAACAGGCTTAAAGTACGCGGGTCTACAGACTGTTAAAAAAGACTGGAGAGGGGGCGACTTTATATCTAAAATGTCCAGGTACGAGTCAAAAATGATTTATGAATTTGGAACTATAGCACCTAGGGGACTCAATTCTGAACTCAATTTTTTTGGGTTCCTATAGACCAGGGGTGGGCAATTATTTTTTCGATGGGGCCACATGAGAAACTGAAAATATTTTGGAGGGCCGGGCCAAAAGGCTAAACTCAATACTGCATAAAATCACCGCGTCCTGGCACAGGCGGGCGTGATGACATCATCATGCCTGCCTGCGCTGGGATTTCACTACCAAATAGACCTCAGGCCTGTAGCCTATGACAAGTCTTGTCGCCATCTGCAAATTTTAAGGCGCATTGGCGACCATTTTGGTCGCCATCTGGAGCGCTGTATTGCATCAGTGACATGAACACTCTCCACATATAATGTTATATTACATCAGTGACATCACCGCTGTCCACATATAGGCGATATATTACATCAGTGACATCACCGCTCTCCACATATATGTGATGAGCGGTGATGTCACTGATGTAATGTATTACTTACCGGTATATGTGGACAGCAGTGATGTCACTGATGTAATATATTACTTATGTGTGGAGAGTGGTGATGTCACTGATGTAATATATCACTTATAAGTAATATATTACATCTGTGACATCACCGCTCTCCACATATAAGAGGCATATTACATCAGTGACGTCATCCCTTGGCGCTGGGGTGCGCAGCCAGGGCCGGCCTTAGGTGTTCAGGCGCCCTGTGTGAGCTAACCTTGTGGTAGTGTTACCTGCAGTCCTATGTAAAACCACAGATAACACTAGTGCTAAATAATGTAGTAGTGTTACCTGCAGTCCTATGTAAAACCACAGATAACACTAGTGTAGATCATGTGGAAGTGTTACCTTCGTCCTTAGTGTGCCTCCCTGTGTCTATCGCACAGACTCCATGCTGGCGCTGCCTCCTCTTCCATCTTCTTCCCCGCACAGAACGTTCTGAAGCAGCTGCGTCAAGACATAGGAACACTGTGGGCAAGGTGATACACACAGGGAGAGACATACACACAGGGACGGGGACACACACAAAGGGACAGACACACTCACACACACACACACAAAGGGACGGACACACACAAAGGGACAGACACACACGGACGGACACACACAGGGACGGGGACACACACACAAAGGGACAAACACACACACACAGGGATGGACACACACACACACACACAAAGGGACAGACACACACACAGGGACGGACACACACACACACACACACAAAGGGACAGACACACACACACAGGGACGGACACACACACACTGGCACACTCAACATCAGCAGCAAGTCCAACCCTTAATGACCCCCACAATCCCTGGGGGGGGGGGGGGTGATGTAGTAGCAGGCAGGAAAGCACACACTGTCCCCCTGTCCTATATGAGCCCCCCCCACCCCCACCAAATACCTGTAAGTTCTGTTAGTTGCTTGGCTTTGGCTGTGGCTGCTGGCTGGGGCTCCGCCTCCTTCCTCTTTCTGCCTGTGCGGCAGCTGCATCACGCTCCAGCAGCCACTGGTCTGCTCTGTTAAAGAGACAGGCAGGCCAGGCAGCAGAGCGGAGCGCAGAGCGGCCGCGGGCCCCGCCCCCTCCTCACTCCGGACAGTGACTCCGTGCTGTTACAGGGCCGGCGGCGGCGGCGGCAACAAAAATGCCGGGGGCCGGATTAAAAGGTCCGCCGGGCCGTATACGGCCCGCGGGCCGTAGTTTGCCCAGGTCTGCTATAGACGGTTCGGTGGCAGGAGTACACGGCGTGTCGATGCCTGGCGGTTTTATCAGCGCACTGACACGTCCTGCACCCTTCCACCGAATCCAGTCATTACATCAATGAAAATCAAGCCTGCTGGATCAAGATTGTGTATATGAAATTCACACAATGTAACATTACTGCCATATTTAATGATGGCAGTATCTAGTGTATAACACCAACATACATTGGGTGAATAACTTATATTGTATGATTAAATGAGTACTTGATATTGGATTGTTCAGTATGTTTAATGATTTGGTCACGGTCCGATCCAGGTTTTGATTTTAACTTAGGCTCCATATAAGGAGCAACATGTCCCCCTTATCTCATTCAACATATTGCCACTGAGGAAGAAACCCATGCGGTTTAGAAACGCGTCTGGCTAGAAAAGTGACTGCACCCCTGTTATAATTGGTGTAATATTCCTACCATCGGGAATTGAAAATTGGAAATTCGCAAGTGCGAAGCTGAAACAGCGTAGTGCAGTGATCTGCAGGCTGTGAGCATCCGGAACTTTCTATCAGGTGTCTAGCACTGTCAGTAACCAGAGACCACACGTGGAGAAGTCAGCGTCCGGAAAATCGTACTGCGCAGGCGCGCAGCGTCATTAACAACCGGAGACTATCCGTGGAGCGGCTGACATCTGAACTGTATGTTAACAGATGCCTCCGTGCAGACACCACCTATATTGGGTAAGAAGCGCATAAGCGCTACAAAAGAAAGTCACCCGCTATACTAAAAGGCGGCGAAGCGTCCGGATATGTAAGTGGACTTGCGCATCACTACTGTTAACCATCTAACGCACCCATTAGTGTGAATTGAGAAACTGGACACTCATATACGCTCCATAGAATATTTTACCATCTTATGGAAAATACACCAATTAAGAAAATTAAATAGAAAACAGCGTAGGGCTGCAGTCCATATATTATAGAGCAAGCTGCGAGAGCTCCGCAGCTTAGTATAAAGGAGGAACCGTGATTATTAATCATTTTCTATGTTTTTACACATTTATTTTTACAGTTAAATTTTAGATCCAATAGTGCATTTGATTATATGCTGCCATACGGTGCATCTATGTCAGCATAAGAACGTGTATACAGTACAGACCAAAAGTTTGGACACACCTTCTCATTCAAAGAGTTTTCTTTATTTTCATGACTATGAAGGCATTAAAACTATGAATTAACACATGTGGAATTATATACATAACAAACAATTGTGAAACTACTGAAAATATGTCATATTCTAGGTTCTTCAAAGTAGCCACCTTTTGCTTTGATTACCGCTTTGCACACTCTTGGCATTCTCTTGATGAGCTTCAAGAGGTAGTCCCCTGAAATGGTCTTCCAACAGTCTTGAAGGAGTTCCCAGAGATGCTTAGCACTTGTTGGCCCTTTTGCCTACACTCTGCGGTCCAGCTCACCCCAAACCATCTCGATTGGGTTCAGGTCCGGTGACTGTGGAGGCCAGGTCATCTGGTGCAGCACCCCATCACTCTCCTTCATGGTCAAATAGCCCTTACTTTCAAAGTTTTCCCAATTTTTCGGCTGACTGACTGACCTTCATTTCTTAAAGTAATGATGGCCACTCGTTTTTCTTTACTTAGCTGCTTTTTTCTTGCCATAATACAAATTCTAACAGTCTATTCAGCAGGACTATCAGCTGTGTATCCACCTGACTTCTCCTCAACGCCACTGATGGTCCCAACCCCATTTATAAGGCAAGAAATCCCACTTATTAAACCTGACAGGGCACACCTGTGAAGTGAAAACCATTTCAGGGAACTACCTCTTGAAGCTCAAGCAAAGCAGTAATCAAAGCAAAAGGTGGCTACTTTGAAGAACCTAGAATATAACATATTTTCAGTTGTTTCACACTTGTTTGTTATGTATATAATTCCACATGTGTTAATTTATAGTTTTGATGCCTTCAGTGTGAATCTACAATTTTCATAGTCATGAAAATAAAGAAAACTCTTTGAATGAGAAGGTGTGTCCAAACTTTTGGTCTGTACTGTATGTATGTATGATTGGCCAACACCTGGCACAATTTTATAGGTTGGGATTAAATTGTATGCAATTAACTTCTTGTGAGCTGGCCATTTCTTTGTATATCTATTGTTTAGCTATTGGGTGGTAGCAGGCCGTGCTCTATTTTGGTGAGCTTCCCATAACTAATTCTTTGTACACTTGTGTCCTATTCTTGTCCGTTTAGCGGACAAGAATAGGTATTGTTACAATGGATCTGCAAAACAATGCATGCAACACAGAAGTCATCCGTATTTTTGCAGAACCACATTTTGCGAACTGCAAAATACAAGCGGTCGTGGGAATGCACCCTAAAAGATCAGTTTTTCACTGATAGAACAGAATAGCAGAAAACACAATGCTGATATGAACAAGCCCTATTAAGACATCCATCTCTTTATTGTTATTATTTGTCTCATCTGAGACATTGGTGTAATATCGCTAAGAGGTGGAACCTGCACCTATCTCCAGAACATGACCCCGAAAGTTAAAATGTGAAAGACCCTGCACCATATATGCACGGCATGTTCTCAATTTATCTCTTGCGTGCCCTGCTATTTTTAGAACTGTGACCACGAAAAAGCAGCCACCGCTCCATTCACTTCTAAGGGACTGTTGGGAATTTTTGGCTATTTTCAGCAGTCCCATAGAAATGAATAGAGGCTGGTTGAACATTTGTGGCTACTCTCCACACATTTCGGGGGACCCATTCTGGACCTGCACCTAATGCAAGGTTGCATATTCATATGTACATTTCTTTCACACATCATTATATAATATGGATTATTATTACATTATAAGGCTACATGCACACGACCGTATGTATTTTGCGGTCCGCAAAAAATACAAATGATGTCTGTGTGACATCCATGTTGCATCCTTTTTTTTGGTGGATTCATTGTAACAATGCCTAGCCTTGTCCACAAAACGGATAATAATAGGACATGCTCTATATTTTTTGCGGGGCTACGGAACGGACATATGGATGCGGACAGCACACAGATTTTTTGCAGACCCTTTGAAATGAATAGGTCCACATTCTATCCACAAAAAAAAAGCAGAACGGACACGGAAATAAAATACGTTCGTGTACATGAGGCCTAATTCTAAATTTTGGAAATACCGTAAATCTTCAGGCAGTTACTGTGTGAATACAGCTTAGGCTACCTTCACATCAGCGTCACAGAGTTAGGGCTCCGTCACAGAGTTAGGGCTCTTTCACAAGAGCGGATGCTGTGCGGGTAATCCGCTGCGTGAAAGACAGCCAAGCCCCGTTCCAGGCAGCAGATACACGGAGCATTAACATGATCGATAATGCTCTGTGCTTCTCTGTGATCTTTTTACTACAAAATGACAGTGAGATAAAGTTGTCACCTTCATTTTGTAGTAAAAAGGTCACAGACAGGCACGGAGCATTATCAATCATGTTAATGCTCCGTGTTTCTGCTGTCCGGAGTGGGGCTTGGCTGTCTTTCACGCAGTGGATTACCCGCACGGGATCCGCTCGTGTGAAAGAGCCCTTAATCAAAAATAGCAGAGAGAAAAATCTTGCATGCAGGACTTTTTCCTCCGCTAAAAAAATTATAACCAATGGGATCTGTTAGGAACCGTTCCTGGCACTGTTCCTGTCAGTTATTTTATCCGACACTTCCCTAATTTTCGTTCTTCTGCTCCTATAATAGAGCAGAAGGATGGAAATAAATACCACTGATGTGAAAGCGCCCTTATACAACAGAATATCTGGGGCTGCAGACTTTAGAACATCATAGAAGCATATTCTCTAGAAAAACATAGGGAGAAAGTATAGAATAAGTTATAAAATAGGAGTCCTTCTTACCATACCCTTTTCTTGTGCCGCTCTTCTCTCAGTTCAGGTCTATCCAGTGTATAAATAAATCATAGCAGTACGTCACTCATCTCGACTGCAGGAAGCAAGTGTTCTCATAGCAACTGTCTAATGACTACTTGCCATCATGACCTGAAAGCTCACTGGTTTATTCATTAATAAGCTGAGCCCGGTACACGTGCAGGCGTTTCACGCTTTCTGAACACTTCAGCCTTAAATAAGTAATATTACTCATATACTCATTAATACAGTCACACAATGATCATTCTATTAAGATCAGTATTAGACCACGGTTACTGAAAATGAATATGGTAGGATAGCATTGTGGGAAGAGTTCCCTATTAACACTAACAGTATTGTGATTCATCCGTATTGTCAAAAGTTAGTTAATGCATGGTTAATGGAATTATGAAACCCTAGGCACAATCGCAATATTCAGTTTTAACATTGTGCTCAAAGTCTCCAAAATGTTATTTCCATGCCGGCTCATTCAGTTGTTATAAGAGGGAGAATCCGGAGACCATCAGGTGGTAGGAAGTCAGTAAAGAAAGATTTTATCACGTATTGTAGGGCATTATAATGAGATTACAGGCAACATGGTGGCCAGTGGCGTACCTCCAAGGGAGGCAGACCACACAACTGTTACGAGGCCCAAGGGAGGGGGGACAGTGCTGAACAACTCCTCTCCTTGATGTGAAAATACAATCAGGAAGGATGTTATAGACATGTGTCATAGGCAGGGCTGTGCAGTTGGTAAGCCAAAGTTCTGACTCTGATTCCTAAATTTTATCACTCGCCGACTCCGGCTTTATATTGTAATACAATTTCTGAAAAAATAACTTTGATAAATTCCTGGAAGTAAATATGCTATTTTGACTGGAAAACACTGTTATACACATAATAATTAAGAAATCTAAGAATTTGTCCTCAGAAAAAGTTATAAAAGCTATATATGTCTAAATGGGAATAAAAAAAACATGTAAAAAGTGTAGTTGCTATATTCAATGCTTGCCATAAAAGGGTTGTTTGGGAATAAATAACTTTTCACAGGTACCCGCAGCCTGCCTCCAATATAGGAAGATTCATATTTACCTGCTATCCGCAGCTCTGGTCCGGCGCACTGGCTCCTGTGTGTCTATCTTCTGGTTTGAGGCTTGTTTACTTCTTCTCTGGCATGGGCATGATCTGCTGCAGCCAATGACTGGATTCAGGGTTGACGTGTCCACAAGAGACAAATCACTGCTGAAGTCAGTCATTGGCTTCAGAGGAACAGGTGACCTTACCCATGCTGACTAGGAAGTAAACAAGCCACCGACCGGATGATAGACACACGGGAGTCAGTGCACAGGAGATGATTTGCGAGTAGCAGGTAAATATGAATCTTTGCATAGTGAAGGCAGGCTGCAAGCACTGGTGAAACGCTACTTATTCCCCTTTATTGCTGTCTTCCTGTTCTGCCTAGCAGTTTTTAGGTGGCTGCACACATGTCCAGAGATGAATTTCCTCCTCTGGTATGAAACTTACTACTGAGCATATGCAGCACATTTTCATGCATTGTAACTAAGGCTCTTAGAACAGCATGAAGATACCTAGAATAAGGACAACACAGGTGGGGAACACAAGAGAGGTGAGAACTGATTATCTATCATCACTAGAACACCCTGCTTATCACTGTTTATAGTATAAGGACAGGAGAGAACACAGGAAAGGTGAGAACTGATTTTCTATCACCACTAGAACACCCTGAATATCACTGTTTATAGTATGACAGGGGCGAATACAGGAGAGGTGAGAACTGATTCTACATCACCACTAGAACACCCTGATTATCACTGTTTATAGTCTAAGGACAGGAAAGAACACAGGGGAGGTGAGAACTGATTATCTATCACAGTTTTTTTACTATTTATAGTATAAGGGGCAGGAGAGACCACAGGAGAGATGAGAACTGATTTATAACCACTAGAACACTCTCCTTATCACTGTTTATAGTATAAGAGCAAGAGAGAACACAGGTGTCACGGGGAGCCGGCAGCGCGCTCTTCATTCTCAGCGCTGCTGACATCCTGCGCATACAGCGGAGTGAGGACGGCAGGGAGCAGGGAGGTCCCATCTGCGCATGCCTCCTCAGCGTGGCCGGCGTCTTCCGTCCCCGAGACAACGAGCAGCAGGGGATCTGAGAGCTGATGTTAATGAATCAGTGCTCAGCTGTGTTATGAGCAATCAGAGTCATGTGACGCTTGCCACGTCACATGACTCACCTGTAGGGGTTATTTAAACAGGCAGCCTGCTGGCCACAGCACCTTTCTGTGTGTGTTTGGACCTTGGCTCTGTTTTTGATCTCGACCTTGTGACCTCCCTGGAATTGACGTGATCTCTAGGCTTCTGACTCTGGATTGTGTTTTGACCTTGTTATTGTATTGCTCCCTGTGTACCTTCGTGACCTTCTGACTTTGACCTTGGCTTTCCTGACTCTGTTATGGTACTTCTTTATCTTCTTAGGCCCCTGCACGTGTCTAAGTGAGGGACTGCCGCCAAGTTGTACGCCGCCGGTTAGGACGGGCCGTGCAAGTAGGCAGGGACAGAGGTGGAGTGGAGTTTAGGTCTGCACTTATCCCTACCCTCTGTTGGGACAACTGATTTTCTATCACCACTAGAACACCCTGTGTATCACTGTTTATAGTATAAGAACAAGAGAGAACACAGGAGAGGTGAGAACTAATTTTTAATCACCACTAGAACACCCTTCCTATCACTGTTTATACAGGGTGGCCCATGAAAAAGTAGCCCGCCTCCACTGATATTATGACAAGATGAGTGAGCAAGGATTATTGCTCACGTCTCCTTTCTATGCATCTTTGGGCATGTTGAATAATGTTGACTGATACTGCTTGCAGCTCTTCTACAGTGATGATGCGTATAGTGTTTATGATGTTTTCCTTGAGCTGATCCAGGGGATGTGGACTGTTAGCGGACAGTTTCAGTTTTAAATGTCCCCACAGACAAAAATGACATGTGGAATAGTCTGGGGAACATGGTGGCCATAACCCCTTGCTCACAGTTTGCTCCTTCGTAAACAGTTCGTGAACCTGTTTCAGTGAGTTCTGTGAGGTGTGGCATATTGCCCCATCTTGTTGGAAAAAGTAGGACATTTTTTTTCCCTGCAGCATCACTGTTGAAGAGCTGCAAGCAGTAACAGCCAATATGATCCAACGTGCCCAAAGAGGCATAGACGTGAAAGGGGACTTCTTTCAGCAGCTTTTGAGACTTGTGGGGAATTTTAAAAAAAACAATCCACTTGCTTGTTCATCTTGTCATAATATCGCTGGAGGCAAGCTACTTTTTCATGGGCCAGCCTGTAGTATAAGGACAGGTGAGAAAACAAGGGAGGTGAGAACTGAATATCTATAACCACTAGAACACTCTACTTTTCACTGTTTATTGTATGACAGGAGAGAACACAGGAGAGGTGAGACCTAATTATCTATCACCACTAGAACACCCTGCTTATCACTGTGATTTTCTACCACCACTAGAACACCCTGCTTATCCCTGTTTACAGAACACCCTGCTTATCCCTGTTTATAGTATGACAGGAGAGACCACAGGAGAGGTGAAAACTGATTTTCTATCACCACTAGAACACCCTGCTTATCACTGTGTATAGTATGATAGGGGAGAACACAGGAGAGAGGAGAACTGATTATCTACCACCACTAGAACACCCTGCTTATCACTGTGTATAGTATGATAGGGGAGAACACAGGAGAGGGGAGAACTGATTATCTACCACCACTAGAACACCCTGCTTATCACTGTGTATAGTATGATAGGGGAGAACACAGGAGAGGGGAGAACTGATTATCTACCACCACTAGAACACCCTGCTTATCACTTTTTATAGTATAAGGACAGGGGCAAACACAGGAAAGGTGATAACTAATGGTCATGTGGAAAAATCAAACTTCCCATCATCTTTGTAGTAGTCAGGTCACATCCATAAGCAGTATAGTGTCATTGTTGTTGTCATAGTCAAAATCATTAGCTCCTGCTTAGTCTACTCCACCTCGTCCTCCTCTCTATCATCAGTCATCCATAACAGCATGTGTGGGCAGGAAACAACAATACAGGACTAGTAATCTGCTTGTGTGCCAACTGAACTCCCACCTGGCCAAATTGCTGGTGGTGCAGTCACTGTCTTTAGGCAACTGATTGATGGATGCCTTTTACTCTCACATGGTGGACAAATGACAGGGAGGCAAAATTGTTTTATTACCAGGATATGCTCTGTACCAAGCTTTCTATAGCTTTCCCCTAGCAGACATCTTCTGCCAGCTTCTCTGATCAGAAGGCCCCTCTTTGTCCCTAGCTGAGTCAAAGCTCCACTGCCTTTCCCAGCACTATAGCTGTAACAAGTAGCAGAAGCAACACCAAGTAAAGTTTGGTAAACACGATGGAACAATTTTTCAACTGCTGTGTAGGGATGAGCGAACCCGAACTGTATAGTTCGGGTTCGTACCGAATTTTGGGGGGTCCGTGACACGGACCCGAACCCGAACATTTTCGTAAAAGTCCGGGTTCGGGTTTCGGTGTTCAGCGCTTTCTTGGCGCTTTTTGAAAGGCTGCAAAGCAGCCAATCAACAAGCGTCATACTACTTGCCCCAAAAGGCCATCACAGCCTTGCCTACTATTGGCATGGCTGTGATTGGCCAGTGCAGCATGTGACCCAGCCTCTATATAAGCTTGGGTCACGTAGCGCTGCACGTCACTCTGCTGATACAAGCGTAGGGAGAGGTTGCTGCTGCAAAGTTAGGGCGAGATTAGGCAGATTAACTCCTCCAAAAAACTTCATTCAGTGATCGATCTCCAGCTGTGGATCATTGAAGTGCTGATATTCAATTGCTCACTTTTTTTAGGCTGCTAAGAGCGTTTTTATATCACTTTTTTCTGGGGTGATCGGCGGCCATTTTGTGGCTTGTGGTGCGCCAGCACAAGCTACCACCAAGTGCATTTAACCATCAATAGTGTGGTTATTTTTTGCTATATCCTACATCAGGTGCAGGCTGAGCCTGTGTCACCCAAGTGCATTTAACCATCAATAGTGTGGTTATTTTTTGGCCATATACTACATCAGGTGCAGGCTGAGCCTGTGTCACCCAAGTGCATTTAACCATCAATAGTGTGGTTATTTTTTGCTATATCCTACATCAGGGTCAAGCTTTCATCAAGTGCATTTAACCATCAATAGTGTGGTTATTTTTTGGCCATATACTACATCAGGTACAGGCTGAGCCTGTGTCACCCAAGTGCATTTAACCATCAATAGTGTGGTTATTTTTTGGCCATACACTACATCAGGGGCAAGTTGAGCCTGTCACCCAGCGCCTAAAAAATAGGCCTGACATTTATATTCCTCCAAATCAGTACAGTTTTAGCTGGTCAAGTTATTTTTAGTGACCGTAAAAGCACAGTTTTTGTTCTGGGTTGAAAAACAATTCCCAAATTTGCCATTCTCAAAATTAGTAGTTTCTGCTATATCAGGCCTACTTTAAATCTATCCCAAAAAGGGTATATTAGATTTAAGGTGCTGATAGGGTCATTCTGAAAAACTTAACACACACGCTACAGTGCAGATACATGTCTAATTCTGTGATTAAACGTATACCTGTCACCCAGCGCCTAAAAAATAGGCCTGACATTTATATTCCTCCAAATCAGTACTGTTTTAGCTGGTCAAGTTATTTTTAGTGACCGTAAAAGCACAGTTTTTGTTCTGGGTTGAAAAACAATTCCCAAATTTTCCATTCTCAAGATTAGTAGTTTCTGCTATATCAGGCCTACTTTAAATCTATCCCTAAAAGAGTATATTAGATTCAAGGTGCTGATAGGGTCATTCTGAAAAACTTAACACACACGCTACAGTGCAGATACAAGTCTAATTCTGTGATTAACCACCTCAGCCCCCATTGCTTAAACACCCTGAAAGACCAGGCCACTTTTTACACTTCTGACCTACACTACTTTCACCGTTTATTGCTCGGTCATGCAACTTACCACCCAAATGAATTTTACCTCCTTTTCTTCTCACTAATAGAGCTTTCATTTGGTGGTATTTCTTTGCTGCTGACATTTTTACTTTTTTTGTTATTAATCGAAATTTAACGATTTTTTTGCAAAAAAATGACATTTTTCACTTTCAGTTGTCAAATTTTGCAAAAAAAACTACATCCATATATAAATTTTGCTCTAAATTTATTGTTCTACATGTCTTTGATAAAAAAAAAATGTTTGGGTAAAAAAAAAATGGTTTGGGTAAAAGTTATAGCGTTTACAAACTATGGTACAAAAATGTGAATTTCCGCTTTTTGAAGCAGCTCTGACTTTCTGAGCACCTGTCATGTTTCCTGAGGTTCTACAATGCCCAGACAGTACAAACACCCCACAAATGACCCCATTTCGGAAAGTAGACACCCTAAGGTATTCGCTGATGGGCATAGTGAGTTCATAGAACTTTTTATTTTTTGTCACAAGTTAGCGGAAAATGATGATTTTTTATTTTTTCTTTTTTTTTCTTACAAAGTCTCATATTCCACTAACTTGTGACAAAAAATAAAAAGTTCTATGAACTCACTATGCCCATCAGCGAATACCTTGGGGTCTCTTCTTTCCAAAATGGGGTCACTTGTGGGGTAGTTATACTGCCCTGGCATTCTAGGGGCCCAAATGTGTGGTAAGGAGTTTGAAATCAAATTCTGAAAAAAATGACCTGTCAAATCCGAAAGGTGCTCTTTGGAATATGGGCCCCTTTGCCCACCTAGGCTGCAAAAAAGTGTCACACATCTGGTATCTCCGTACTCAGGAGAAGGTGGGGAATGTGTTTTGGGGTGTCATTTTATATATACCCATGCTGGGTGAGAGAAATATCTTGGCAAAAGACAACTTTTCCCATTTTTTTATACAAAGTTGGCATTTGACCAAGATATTTATCTCACCCAGCATGGGTATATATAAAATGACACCCCAAAACACATTCCCCACCTTCTCCTGAGTACGGAGATACCAGATGTGTGACACTTTTTTGCAGCCTAGGTGGGCAAAGGGGCCCATATTCCAAAGAGCACCTTTCGGATTTGACAGGTCATTTTTTTCAGAATTTGATTTCAAACTCCTTACCACACATTTGGGCCCCTAGAATGCCAGGGCAGTATAACTACCCCACAAGTGACCCCATTTTGGAAAGAAGACACCCCAAGGTATTCCGTGAGGGGCATGGCGAGTTCCTAGAATTTTTTATTTTTTGTCACAAGTTAGTGGAAAATGATGATTTTTTTTTTTTTTTTTTTTTTATACAAAGTCTCATATTCCACTAACTTGTGACAAAAAATAAAAACTTTCATGAACTCACTATGCCCATCAGCGAATACCTTGGGGTCTCTTCTTTCCAAAATGGGGTCACTTGTGGGGTAGTTATACTGCCCTGGCATTCTAGGGGCCCAAATGTGTGGTAAGGAGTTTGAAATCAAATTCAGTAAAAAATGACCTATGAAATCCAAAAGGTGCTCTTTGGAATGTGGGCCCCTTTGCCCACCTAGGCTGCAAAAAAGTGTCACACATCTGGTATCCCCGTACTC
This sequence comes from Bufo bufo, assembly GCF_905171765.1. Taxonomy (NCBI): domain Eukaryota; kingdom Metazoa; phylum Chordata; class Amphibia; order Anura; family Bufonidae; genus Bufo; species Bufo bufo. The sequence goes on along the minus strand of NC_053392.1, from coordinate 460,429,962 downwards.
AGGAGAAGTTGAGGAATGTGTTTTGGGGTGTCTTTTTACATATACCCATGCTGGGTGAGATAAATATCTTGGTCAAATGCCAACTTTGTATAAAAAAATGGGAAAAGTTGTCTTTTGCCAAGATATTTCTCTCACCCAGCATGGGTATATGTAAAATGACACCCCAAAACACATTCCCCAACTTCTCCCGATTACGGAGATACCAGATGTGTGACACTTTTTTGCAGCCTAGGTGGGCAAAGGGGCCCATATTCCAAAGAGCACCTTTCGGATTTCACTGGTCATTTTTTACAGAATTTGATTTCAAACTCCTTACCACACATTTGGGCCCCTAGAATGCCAGGGCAGTATAACTACCCCACAAGTGACCCCATTTTGGAAAGAAGAGACCCCAAGGTATTCGCTGATGGGCATAGTGAGTTCATGGAAATTTTTATTTTTTGTCACAAGTTAGTGGAATATGAGACTTTGTATGAAAAAAAAAAAAAAAAAAAATCATCATTTTCCGCTAACTTGTGACAAAAAATAAAAAGTTCTATGAACTCACTATGCCCATCAGCGAATACCTTAGGGTGTCTACTTTCCGAAATGGGGTCATTTGTGGGGTAGTTATACTGCCCTGGCATTTTCCAGGGGCCCTAATGTGTGGTAAGTAGGTAAATGACCTGTGAAATCCTAAAGGTGCTCTTTGGAATGTGGGCCCCTTTGCCCACCTAGGCTGCAAAAAAGTGTCACACATCTGGTATTGCCGTACTCAGGAGAAGGTGGGGAATGTGTTTTGGGGTGTCATTTTACATATACCCTTGCTGGGTGAGAGAAATATCTTGGCAAAAGACAACTTTTCCCATTTTTTTATACAAAGTTGGCATTTGACCAAGATATTTCTCTCACCCAGCATGGGTATATGTAAAATGACACCCCAAAACACATTCCCCACCTTCTCCTGAGTACGGCGATACCAGATGTGTGACACTTTTTTGCAGCCTAGATGCGCAAAGGTGCCCAAATTCCTTTTAGGAGGGCATTTTTAGACATTTGGATACCAGACTTCTTCTCACGCTTTGGGGCCCCTAGAATGCCAGGGCAGTATAAATACCCCACATGTGACCCCATTTTGGAAAGAAGACACCCCAAGGTATTCAATGAGGGGCATGGCGAGTTCATAGAAAATTTTTTTTTTTGGCACAAGTTAGCGGAAATTGATATTTTTAATTTTTTTCTCACAAAGTCTCCCGTTCCGCTAACTTGGGACAAAAATTTCAATCTTTCATGGACTCAATATGCCCCTCACGGAATACCTGGGGGTGTCTTCTTTCCGAAATGGGGTCACATGTGGGGTATTTATACTGCCCTGGCATTCTAGGGGCCCTAAAGCGTGAGAAGAAGTCTGGAATATAAATGTCTAAAAAATTTTACGCATTTGGATTCCGTGAGGGGTATGGTGAGTTCATGTGAGATTTTATTTTTTGACACAAGTTAGTGGAATATGAGACTTTGTAAGAAAAAAAAATAAAAATTCCGCTAACTTGGGCCAAAAAAATGTCTGAATGGAGCCTTACAGAGGGGTGATCAATGACAGGGGGGTGATCAATGACAGGGGGGTGATCAATGACTCTATATGGGGTGATAACCACAGTCATTGATCACGCCCGTGTAAGGCTTCATTCAGACGTCCGTATGCGTTTTGCGGATCCGATCCATCTATCAGTGGATCCGTAAAAATCATGCGGACGTCTGAATGGAGCTTTACAGGGGGGTAATCAATGACAGGGGTGTAATCAATGACAGGGGGGTGATCAGGGAGTCTATATGGGGTGATCACCACAGTCATTGATCATGCCCCTGTAAGGCTTCATTCAGACGTCCGTATGCGTTTTGCGGATCCGATCCATCTATCAGTGGATCCGTAAAAATCATGCGGACGTCTGAATGGAGCTTTACAGGGGGGTAATCAATGACAGGGGGGGTAATCAATGACAGGGGGGTGATCAGGGAGTCTATATGGGGTGATCACCACAGTCATTGATCACGCCCCTGTAAGGCTTCATTCAGACGTCCGTATGCGTTTTGCGGATCCGATCCATCTATCAGTGCATCCGTAAAAATCATGCGGACATCTGAATGGAGCTTTACAGGGGGGTAATCAATGACAGGGGGGTAATCAATGACAGGGGTGTAATCAATGACAGGGGGGTGATCAGGGAGTCTATATGGGTTGATCACCACAGTCATTGATCACGCCCCTGTAAGGCTTCATTCAGACGTCCGGATGCGTTTTGCGGATCCGATCCATCTATCAGTGCATCCGTAAAAATCATGCGGACATCTGAATGACGCTTTACAGGGGGGTGATCAGGGAGTCTATATGGGGTGATCACCACAGTCATTGATCACGCCCCTGTAAGGCTTCATTCAGACGTCCGGATGCGTTTTGCGGATCCGATCCATCTATCAGTGCATCCGTAAAAATCATGCGGACATCTGAATGGAGCTTTACAGGGGGGTAATCAATGACAGGGGGGTGATCACCACAGTCATTGATCATGCCCCTGTAAGGCTTCATTCAGACGTCCGGATGCGTTTTGCGGATCGGATCCATCTATCAGTGCATCCGTAAAAATCATGCGGACATCTGAATGGAGCTTTACAGGGGGGTGATCAGGGAGTCTATATGGGGTGATCACCACAGTCATTGATCATGCCCCTGTAAGGCTTCATTCAGACGTCCGGATGCGTTTTGCGGATCGGATCCATCTATCAGTGCATCCGTAAAAATCATGCGGACATCTGAATGGAGCTTTACAGGGGGGTGATCAGGGAGTCTATATGGGGTGATCACCACAGTCATTGATCATGCCCCTGTAAGGCTTCATTCAGACGTCCGGATGCGTTTTGCGGATCCGATCCATCTATCAGTGGATCCGTAAAAATCATGCGGACGTCTGAATGGAGCTTTACAGGGGGGTAATCAATGACAGGGGGGTAATCAATGACAGGGGGGTGATCAGGGAGTCTATATGGGGTGATCACCACAGTCATTCATCACGCCCCTGTAAGGCTTCATTCAGACGTCCGGATGCGTTTTGCGGATCCGATCCATCTATCAGTGGATCCGTAAAAATCATGCGGACATCTGAATGGAGCTTTACAGGGGGGTGATCAATGACAGGGGGGTAATCAATGACAGGGGGGTGATCAGGGAGTCTATATGGGGTGATCAGGGGTGATCAGGGGCTAATAAGGGGTTAATAAGTGACGGGGGGGGTGTAGTGTAGTGTAGTGGTGCTTGGTGGTACTTTACTGAGCTACCTGTGTCTTCTGGTGGTCGATCCAAACAAAGGGGACCACCAGAGGACCAGGTAGCAGGTATATTAGACGCTGTTATCAAAACAGCGTCTAATATACCTGTTAGGGGTTAAAAAAAACACATCTCCAGCCTGCCAGCGAACGATCGCCGCTGGCAGGCTGGAGATCAACTCTCTTACCTTCCGTTCCTGTGAGCGCGCGCGCCTGTGTGCGCGCGTTCACAGGAAATCTCGGCCATCGCGAGATGACGCGTATATGCGTGACTGTGCGCAGCGCTGCCACCTCCGGAACGCGATCCTGCGTTAGGCGGTCCGGAGGTGGTTAAACATATACCTGTCACACAGCGCCTAAAAAATAGGCCTGACATTTATATTCCTCCAAATCAGTACTGTTTTAGCTGGTCAAATTATTTTTAGTGACCGTAAAAGCACAGTTTTTGTTCTGGGTTGAAAAACAATTCCGAAATTTGCCATTCTCAAAATTAGTAGTTTCTGCTATATCAGGCCTACTTTAAATCTATCCCAAAAAAGGGTATATTAGATTCAAGGTGCTGATAGGGTCATTCTGAAAAACTTAACACACACGCTACAGTGCAGATACAAGTCTAATTCTGTGATTAAACGTATACCTGTCACCCAGCGCCTAAAAAAATAGGCCTGACATTTATATTCCTCCAAATCAGTACTGTTTTAGCTGGTCAAGTTATTTTTAGTGACCGTAAAAGCACAGTTTTTGTTCTGGGTTGAAAAACAATTCCCAAATTTGCCATTCTCAAAATTAGTAGTTTCTGCTATATCAGGCCTACTTTAAATCTATCCCAAAAAGGGTATATTAGATTCAAGGTGCTGATAGGGTCATTCTGAAAAACTTAACACACACGCTACCGTGCAGATACAAGTCTAATTCTGTGATTAAACGTATACCTGTCACCCAGCGCCTAAAAAATAGGCCTGACATTTATATTCCTCCAAATCAGTACTGTTTAGCTGGTCAAGTTATTTTTAGTGACTGTAAAAGCACAGTTTTTGTTCTGGGTTGAAAAACAATTCCCAAATTTGCCATTCTAAAAATTAGTAGTTTCTGCTATATCAGGCCTACTTTAAATCTATCCCAAAAAGGGTATATTAGATTTAAGGTGCTGATAGGGTCATTCTGAAAAACTTAACACACACGCTACAGTGCAGATACAAGTCTAATTCTGTGATTAAACGTATACCTGTCACCCAGCGCCTAAAAAATAGGCCTGACATTTATATTCCTCCAAATCAGTACTGTTTTAGCTGGTCAAGTTATTTTTAGTGACCATAAAAGCACAGTTTTTGTTCTGGGTTGAAAAACAATTCCCTAATTTTCCATTCTCAAAATGAGTAGTTTCTGCTATATCAGGCCTACTTTAAATCTATCCCAAAAAGGGTATATTAGATTTAAGGTGCTGATAGGGTCATTCTGAAAAACTTAACACACACGCTACAGTGCAGATACAAGTCTAATTCTGTGATTAAACGTATACCTGTCACCCAGCGCCTAAAAAATAGGCCTCACATTTATATTCAGCTAAATCTGTCATTACTGGTGTGCCTGTATTAGTGTAATACGGTACCTAAATAGATAGCCAGACAGTGTTAGGTGTCTGTAAAAAAAGGCCTGAATTTTAATTCAATACATTGGCCCGAATAATATTTTTCTTATTGTGGTGAACGGGAACAATGAGGAAAACATCTAGTAAGGGAAGCGGACGTGGACATGGTCGTGGTGGTGTTAGTGGACCCTCTGGTGCTGGGAGAGGACGTGGCCGTTCTGCCACAGCCACACGTCCTAGTGTACCAAATACCTCAGGTCCCAGTAGCCGCCAGAATTTACAGGGATATTTGTTGGGGCCCAATGCCGTTCTAAGGATGGTAAGGCCTGAGCAGGTACAGGCATTAGTCAATTGGGTGGCCGACAGTGCATCCAGCACGTTCACATTATCTCCCACCCAGTCTTCTGCAGAAAGCGCACAGATGGGGCATGAAAACCAAGCCCATCAGTCTGTCACATCACCCCCATGCATATCAGGGAAACTGTCTGAGCCTCAAGTTATGCAGCAGTCTCTTATGCTGTTTGAAAACTCTGCTGCCAGGGTTTCCCAAGGGCATCCACCTAGCCCTTCCCCAGGGGTGGAAGAGATAGAATGCACTAACGCACAACCACTTATGTTTCCTGATGATGAGGACATGGGAATACCACCTGAGCACGTCTCTGATGATGACGAAACACAGGTGCCAACTGCTGCGTCTTTCTGCAGTGTGCAGACTGAACAGGAGGTCAGGGATCAAGACTGGGTGGAAGACGATGCAGGGGACGATGAGGTCCTAGACCCCACATGGAATGAAGGTCGTGCCACTGACTTTCACAGTTCGGAGGAAGAGGCAGTGGTGAGACCGAGCCAACAGCGTAGCAAAAGAGGGAGCAGTGGGCAAAATCAGAACACCCGCCGCCAAGAGACTCCGCCTGCTACTGACCGCCGCCATCTGGGACTGAGCACCCCAAAGGCAGCTTCAAGGAGTTCCCTGGCATGGCACTTCTTCAAACAATGTGCTGACGACAAGACCCGAGTGGTTTGCACGCTGTGCCATCAGAGCCTGAAGCGAGGCATTAACGTTCTGAACCTTAGCACAACCTGCATGACCAGGCACCTGCATGCAAAGCATGAACTGCAGTGGAGTAAACACCTTAAAAACAAGGAAGTCACTCAGGCTCCCCCTGCTACCTCTTCTGCTGCTGCCGCCTCGGCCTCTTCTGCTGCTGCCGCCTCGGCCTCTTCCTCCGCCTCTGGAGGAACGTTGGCACCTGCCGCCCAGCAAACATGGGATGTACCACCAACACCACCACCTGCGTCACCAAGCATCTCAACCATGTCACACGGCAGCGTTCAGCTCTCCATCTCACAAACATTTGAGAGAAAGCGTAAATTCCCACCTAGCCACCCTCGATTCCTGGCCCTGAATGTCAGCATTTCAAAACTACTGGCCTATGAAATGCTGTCATTTAGGCTGGTGGACACAGACAGCTTCAAACAGCTCATGTCGCTTGCTGTCCCACTACTTCTCCAAGAGAGCCGTGCCTTCCCAGCACAACCAAGTGTCTGATAAAATCAAGTGTGCACTGCGCAACGCCATCTGTGGCAAGGTCCACCTAACCACAGATACGTGGACCAGTAAGCACGGCCAGGGACGCTATATCTCCCTAACTGCACACTGGGTAAATGTAGTGGCGGCTGGGCCCCAGGCGGAGAGCTGTTTGGCGCACGTCCTTCCGCTGCCAAGGATCGCTGGGCAACATTCTTTGCCTCCTGTCTCCTCCTCCTCCTACTCAGCTTCCTCCTCCTCTTCTTCCACCTGCTCATCCAGTCAGCCACACACCTTCACCACCAACTTCAGCACAGCCCGGGGTAAACGTCAGCAGGCCGTTCTGAAACTCATATGTTTGGGGGACAGGCCCCACACCGCACAGGAGTTGTGGCGGGGTATAGAACAACAGACCGACGAGTGGTTGCTGCCGGTGAGCCTCAAGCCCGGCCTGGTGGTGTGCGATAATGGGCGAAATCTCATTGCAGCTCTGGGACTAGCCGGTTTGACGCACATCCCTTGCCTGGCGCATGTGCTGAATTTGGTGGTGCAGAAGTTCATTCGCAACTACCCCGACATGTCAGAGCTGCTGCATAAAGTGCGGGCCGTCTGTTCGCGCTTCCGGCGTTCACACCCTGCCGCTGCTCGCCTGTCTGCGCTACAGCGTAACTTCGGCCTTCCCGCTCACCGCCTCATATGCGACGTGCCCACCAGGTGGAACTCCACCTTGCACATGCTGGACAGACTGTGCGAGCAGCAGCAGGCCATAGTGGTGTTTCAGCTGCAGCACGCACGGGTCAGTCGCACTGCGGAACAGCACCACTTCACCACCAATGACTGGGACTCCATGCGAGACCTGTGTGCCCTGTTGCGCCGTTTCGAGTACTCCACCAACATGGCCAGTGGCGATGACGCCGTTATCAGCGTTACAATACCACTTCTATGTCTCCTTGAGAAAACACTTAGGGCGATGATGGAAGAGGAGGTGGCCCAGGAGGAAGAGGAGGAAGAGGGGTCATTTTTAGCACTTTCAGGCCAGTATCTTCGAAGTGACTCAGAGGGAGGTTTTTTGCAACAGCAGAGGCCAGGTACAAATGTGGCCAGATAGGGCCCACTACTGGAGGACGAGGATGAGGTGGAGGAGGATGAGGATGAAGCATGTTCACAGCGGGGTGGCACCCAAAGCAGCTCGGGCCCATCACTGGTGCATGGCTGGGGGGAAACACAGGACGATGACGATACGCCTCCCACAGAGGACAGCTTGTCCTTACCTCTGGGCAGCCTGGCACACATGAGCGACTACATGCTGCAGTGCCTGCGCAACGACAGCAGAGTTGCCCACATTTTAACGTGTGCGGACTACTGGGTTGCCACCCTGCTGGATCCCCGGTACAAAGACAATGTGCCCACCTTACTTCCTACACTGGAGCGTGATAGGAAGATGCGCGAGTACAAGCGCACGTTGGTAGACGCGCTACTGAGAGCATTCCCAAATGTCACAGGGGAACCAGTGGAAGCCCAAGGCGAAGGCAGAGGAGGAGCAAGAGGTCGCCAACGCAGCTGTGTCACGGCCAGCTCCTCTGAGGGCAGGGTTAGCATGGCAGAGATGTGGAAAAGTTTTGTCACCAGGCCACAGCTAACTGCACCACCACCTGATACGGAACGTGTTAGCAGGAGGCAACATTTCACTAACATGGTGGAACAGTACCTGTGCACACCCCTCCACGTACTGACTGATGGTTCGGCCCCATTCAACTTCTGGGTCTCCAAATTGTCCACGTGGCCAGAGCTAGCCTTTTATGCCTTGGAGGTGCTGGCCTGCCCGGCGGCCAGCGTTTTGTCTGAACGTGTATTCAGCACGGCAGGGGGCGTCATTACAGACAAACGCAGCCGCCTGTCTACAGCCAATGTGGACAAGCTGACGCTCATAAAAATGAACCTGGCATGGATCCCACAGGACCTGTCCATCCCTTGTGCAGATTAGACATTAACTACCTCCCCTTAACAATATATTATTGTACTCCAGGGCACTTCCTCATTCAATCCTATTTTTATTTTCATTTTACCATTATATTGCAGGTCAACCCAAAGTTGAATGAACCTCTCCTCTATCTGGGTGCCGGGGCCTAAATATGTGACAGTGGCCTGTTCCAGTGGTGGGTGACGTGAAGCCTGATTCTCTGCTATAACATGAAGCCAGATTCTCTGTTACGGGACCTCTCTCCTCTGCCTGGGTGCCTGGGCCTAAATATGTGACAGTGGCCTGTTCCAGTGGTGGGTGACGTGAAGCCTGATTCTCTGCTATGACATGAAGACTGATTCTGTGCTGACATGAAGCCAGATTCTCTGTTATGGGACCTCTCTCCTCTGTCTGGGTGCCGGGGCCTAAATATGTGACAGTGGCCTGTTCCAGTGGTGGGTGACGTGAAGCCTGATTCTCTGCTATGACATGAAGATTGATTCTGTGCTGACATGAAGCCAGATTCTCTGTTACGGGACCTCTCTCCTCTGTCTGGGTGCCGGGGCCTAAATATGTGACAGTGGCCTGTTCCAGTGGTGGGTGACGTGAAGCCTGATTCTCTGCTATGACATGAAGACTGATTCTGTGCTGACATGAAGCCAGATTCTCTGTTACGGGACCTCTCTCCTCTGTCTGGGTGCCAGGGCCTAAATGTGTGACAGTGGCCTGTTCCAGTGGTGGGTGACGTGAAGCCTGATTCTCTGCTATGACATGAAGACTGATTCTGCGCTGACATAAGGCCCAGATTCTCTGTTACGGGACCTCTCTCCTCTGTCTGGGTGCCGGGGCCTAAATATGTGACAGTGGCCTGTTCCAGTGGTGGGTGACGTGAAGCCTGATTCTCTACTATGACATGAAGACTGATTCTGTGCTGACATGAAGCCAGATTCTCTGTTACGGGACCTCTCTCCTCTGTCTGGGTGCCGGGGCCTAAATATGTGACAGTGGCCTGTTCCAGTGGTGGGTGACGTGAAGCCTGATTCTCTGCTATGACATGAAGACTGATTTTGTGCTGACATGAAGCCAGATTCTCTGTTACGGGATCTCTCTCCTCTGTCTGGGTGCCGGGGCCTAAATATGTGACAGTGGCCTGTTCCAGTGGTGGGTGACGTGAAGCCTGATTCTCTGCTATAACATGAAGACTGATTCTGTGCTGACATGAAGCCAGATTCTCTGTTACGGGACCTCTCTCCTCTGCCTGGGTGCCTGGGCCTAAATATGTGACAGTGGCCTGTTCCAGTGGTGGGTGACGTGAAGCCTGATTCTCTGCTATGACATGAAGACTGATTCTGTGCTGGCATGAAGCCAGATTCTCTGTTATGGGACCTCTCTCCTCTGTCTGGGTGCCGGGGCCTAAATATGTGACAGTGGCCTGTTCCAGTGGTGGGTGACGTGAAGCCTGATTCTCTGCTATGACATGAAGCCAGATTCTCTGTTACGGGACCTCTCTCCTCTGTCTGGGTGCCAGGGCCTAAATGTGCGACAGTGGCCTGTTCCAGTGCTGGGTGACGTGAAGCCTGATTCTCTGCTATGACATGAAGACTGATTCTCTGCTGACATGAAGCCAGATTCTCTGCTATGGCATGAAGAGACTGATTCTCTGCTGACGTGAAGCCCGATTCTCTGCTATGGGACCTCTGTCCAATTGATATTGGTTAATTTTTATTTTTTTTATTTTTATTTTAATTCATTTCCCTATCCACATTTGTTTGCAGGGGATTTACCTACATGTTGGAGCCTTTTGCAGCCCTCTAGCTCTTTCCTGGGCTGTTTTACAGCCTTTTTAGTGCCGAAAAGTTCGGGTCCCCATTGACTTTAATGGGGTTCGGGTTTGGGACGAAGTTCGGGTCGGGTTCGGATCCCGAACCCGAACATTTCCGGGAAGTTCGGCCAAACTTCTCGAACCCGAACATCCAGGTGTTCGCTCAACTCTACTGCTGTGCAAACCTAACGCACATCAGCAAATGGATACAAACTGCCTGGACAACTATATTCAGTCCTACCTGGACAGTGGCTTTTGTCTGGCACATACCCTTAGCCTTGACCCCATGGTCAGTAGATTGGACCAGTCGCAGGAACTGGCATAGTTTGCCATTGGTGTACTGTCAGATAGTGTATGCAGCATGGTAAGTGGCATTGTCACACCAAAGAGGTCAAAATTATCCTTCACAAGTGTGAAAAATATTACATACACTACTCACAAAAAGTAACTGATATTTGGCTTCTGGTTGAAATTTTAGGAAGAACCTAAAATGCACTATAACCTTTACAGGTGAACCTAAAGTGACCTTCTCTAAAGTTTTAAATGCAGATGTCTGAAGGGAAATGTGACTCCATCTTGTCTTCTCTTACATGTACAGAATTGTTATAATATCTCACCCACGTTTCACATCCCCCCCGCTGTGAGTTAGGTTCACTTATCTGTCTCAGGACAGATTCTGCGAATCTCCCAGAACTAGAACAAATGTTTTGTCTCATTCAGGGTCATTCGGCACAACTGCGTACATTCTTATATGTGACGTATTACATACCATGAAAGGTAGTTCCGGTAGTATCTGTATGAGCACCAATGTTTATCATTTATGATTGGTTTAACGCTGTTGTTATGCAAACTTTTCTACTGCCTATATAAGGCCAAGCTATAGCATAATAAAATTAGAGTGTTTCTCAGTGATGTTTGTGTGTGTCTGTTATTAGCAACTGAGAAACATCTCTCCTGACATCAGTGTCTCAAACCAAGGTTGTCGTAGAGGTCCAGAAAGGTCCAAATCCTTTCAATGTCCAACTGTTAAATTTTTCAGTACTTTTTGCACAACTTCGTGTTCTCTAACAAGGAGCTTAATGGCAAAGGTGTTCACAACAGGTGTTTGATCCATGAATTGCCCAATAAATTTCCTGGTTCAATTAAAATTGGTATTTAAACCGTCCTCCTCATCTGTTCACATTTTGACATCATGAGACCAAGACGACACCTAACAATTGATCAACAGTACCTCGCCATTGTGAGGCTTCAAGCAGGATGTTTTCAGACAGAAGTGGCCAATGAGCTTAGAGTGTCATCAGCAGGTTGCAACAGAGATAGAGAGAGACTGGAAGAGTCACAGAAAGCCATAGAAGTGGATGTCCATTGGTCACATCCCACACTGATGACTGCTTTATTGTGAACAATGCCCTGCGGAACTGAATGATGAATGCCACACAACTCCAGGCACATTTAAGGGAAGAGAGAGGCACCCAAGTGTCATGTCAGACCATTCAAAACTGTGTACATCAGTGCGTTCTGTGTGCTAGACAACCTGCAAGGGTACCTGACCAAACCATGTCTTGCATGGGTCAGTGAGCATCTAAGTTGGACGAGGGTCCAGTGGGCTTCAGTGCTGTTAACTGATGAAAGTCGATTCACGCTGAGGCTCGTAACTCTCTCTACCACAGAACCTCAATGTCCTGAGGGCCGCCCTTCAAGAACCGTGGGATGCATGGGCACTGTCCGTGCGGCTGCCGCGATGGATCCAGGCCCATTCAACTTCAATGTTCTATTTTTTTGAGGTGCGGAGACATGAAGAGAAACCCCACGGAAGCACTCAAGTGAATGGGTCCGCATCTGTGATGCAGTGAGCACACAGCTGGTGCCTGCATATTGCGGACAGCAGTATGGGCAGGACTAGGCAACGGCCATGTTCATGAGGCCTTAATATGTTTTTGTAGTATAGAAGTAAACCAGAATACCAAGAAGAAACCCACACTACACAGGGAGAATATGCAAACTCCATGCAGATGTTGCCCTTAGTTTGATTTGAACCCAGGACTCCAGTGCTGTATGGCCACTGTGACGATAAATGTCACAGATGGGAACACACAGTTTTTTGTGATCCTTGAGCATTCTGCAATCTGACAATGTGACACTCAGACCAGAAAAGACTGTGCCCTCATAGAATATTGGAAACACAATTATCTTAAGGAACCTGGCTGATTTTCATCTGCTGTAAGTACAGCATGTAAAGCAGCTCTTTGCCTACAATAAATTCAAAATCAATAAATTGATCAGAGCGCCCAACTATTCTTTGTATTTGGTTATTGAATCTATTGACCGAAAACCTGTCAAGATACATATCTGTTGGTCACAAAACCTTTTTTGTTTCTATAGTAACAGATACGTTATGGGTTGCATCAGAAGGGGCATAGATTCCCGTGATATGAACATAGTCCTACCACTTTACAAATCGCTAGTCAGACCACACATGGAGTACTGTGTACAGTTCTGGGCTCCTGTAAACAAGGCAGACATAGCAGAGCTAGAGAGAGTTCAGAGGAGGGCAACTAAAGTAATAACTGGAATGGGGCAACTACAGTACCCTGAAAGATTATCAAAATTAGGGTTATTCACTTTAGAAAAAAGACGACTGAGGGGAGATCTAATTACTATGTATAAATATATCAGGGGTCAGTACAGAGATCTATCCCATCAGCTATTTATCCCCAGGACTGTGACTGTGACGAGGGGACATCCTCTGCGTCTGGAGGAAAGAAGGTTTGTACACAAACATAGAAGAGGATTCTTTACGGTAAGAGCAGTGAGACTATGGAACTCTCTGCCTGAGGAGGTGGTGATGGTGAGTACAATAAAGGAATTCAAGAGGGGCCTGGATGTGTTTCTAGAGCGTAATAATATTACAGGCTATAGCTACTAGAGAGGGGTCGTTGATCCAGGGAGTTATTCTGATTGGAGTCGGGAAGAAATTTTTTATTCCCCTAAAGTGGAGAAAATTGGCTTCTACCTCACAGGGTTTTTTGCCTTCCTCTGGATCAACTTGCAGGATGACAGGCCGAACTGGATGGACAAATGTCTTTTTTCGGCCTTATGTACTATGTTACTATGTTACTATGTTAGTTATTGTTCACCTGAATCATGGGATGAAAAAAATATCTAAGAGTCGTATATATCATCTATGGCTCATTCACACTTGTGCTTCAATTAAAAGAACACAAAATGTAGACACTCAGCAATTCATTCCTTCGTAACCTTCTCTTGCTCTATCCTATTTTTTTTTTATATTGCATGCAGAAAGTGTACAGAACCCTGAACTCTTCACTTTTTCCACATTTCTTTATGTTAACAGCCATATACTAAAATGGATAGTAATTTTTCTTCTTCTCAGTTTTCACACAATACTGATGTCACTGCCTGCCCTGTGAGAGGTCTGAGAAGATCAGATAGACTTGCAGCACGTGAGTCTACCTGACAGGTCTTTCTGTTTATCCTTGCTGTCTGTTGTTGTGGGCAGGATCTCACCTCTCCACAGGTTCTGCTCATTTGCTGTTTAGTGGCTCTATTTAAGCCGCCTCTCACTGCAGACCTTGCGGTTGTTAATTCCTTCTGGAGTTCTAAGCTGGTTGTTAGAGGTTCTCCTGCTTCTTACTCATCTTAAGCTAAGTCCTCCTGTTTCTACTTTTTGTGTGTGTTGTGTCTAGGTCTCAGGGAGACGCTGGTCTCTTCACGGTGGAAGGTCCCGGCAGTCTCATCCCCACTCCCTAATTTAGGGTTTGTGACAGTTTCAGCAGGTCTTAGGTTCCGGTGTATTAGTTCTTCCACCATTAGGATTAGCTCATACTGTCAGCAGTCAGGGGGAGGCTCAGGGATAACTAGGAGGTTACCATCCCCCTCCTCACTAGCTTTGGGTCCTAGTCTGTGTTACTGTTGTAGTTTGTTTATTTGGTGCTCTTCCTTTCCCCACTTACTGTAACAACTGACAAACCAAAATTGTGTTTGCAGAACTTTGTGCAACTGTATTAAAAATAAAACACAAAAATATCACATTAAGTCTTCATTGAGATGGCTGCAATGTGGTTATATTTTAGGTTCTATATTACGGTTGCAACACATGCTTCTGGTTCAGTTGAGCCTAACTTATAAAATTACTGTCAGAATGCACCCTACATAAGTACCATAATAAGACCCTGTGCTATGACGCTTAAAATTGAGTTCAGGTACAGCCTGACTCCATTGATCACTCATTAAATCATTAAAAGGGTTTTCTGAGAATTTTTTAACAGATGACCTATCCTCTGGAAATGTCAGTAGTATCTGAACTGTGGGAGTCCGACACCCGGGACCCCCACTGATTAGCTGTTTGAGAAGGCACTAGAGCTCCTGTAAGCACCACAGCCTTCTCTCTGCTCACCAAGCACAGCACCATACATTGTACAGCAGCTGCCATTCACTTCTATGAGTCTGAGCTACAGCTAGACCATGCGACTGATCAAAGGGACATCACATGGCCTAGGCAAAACTGCAAGAAGGCTGCAGCGCTACTGCAAGCACCAGTGCCTTCTCAAACTGCTGATCGGCAGGTGTTCGATCCCCATCCCGTGGGGGACTGAGTGCTTTAACCCTAACTGATCACTAGGATGAGGAGAGAGAATCACTTGCTTTCTCTCCTTGCTGCAGGAGATGGGCTTAATAGAAAGTCTATGGGCCAGTCTTTATTCAGTCTCATTCAGCAAGGCGGGAGTACACTTCTCTCTACTCTTTCTAGTGATCAATGGGGGTCTCAGCACTCAGACCCCCATCGATCAAAACCTTTGATACAGTGGTGCTTGAATGTTTCTGCACAAATTTGACCTAAAACGACATCAGATTTTCACACAAAGATCTAAAAGTAAAAATAACCAAATCAAACAAATGAGTAAATCAGGCTACTTTCACACTAGTGGCAGGACGGATCCGACAGGCTGTTCACCATGTCGGATCCGTCCTGCGGCTATTTCGCTGTGCCGCCGCTCCGTCCCCATTGACTATAATGGGTACGAGGGCGGAGCTCTGGCGCAGCACGGCGAAAGCCGCCGGACTAAAAAGCCTGACATGCAGTAATTTTAGTCCGGCAGCCTTTCGCCGTGCTGCGCCGGAGCTCCGCCCCCGTACCCATTATAGTCAATGGGGACGGAGCGGCGGTCCGGCGAAATAGCCGCAGGACGGATCCGACATGGTGAACAGCCTGTCGGATCCATCCTGCCACAAGTGTGAAAGTAGCCTTAGATGGTCATTTATTCATGAGGTAAATGATTCAACAAAACAGGCCCAAACCATGACACCATCACAACCTAGTTTTAAAGACTGGATGAGAATGCATTTTTTTTTTTCTGCAAACATTATGAAATCATTACGGGCTCATCCATCCACACATTATGGGCTCCTCTGTCCACAAAACATTGCTCCAATAACCTTCCGGCTTGTCCAGGTGATCTTTTACCAAACTGCAGACCAGCAGCAATGTACTTTTTGGAGATCAATGGCTTTCTGCTTGCAATCCTCACATGCTAATGTGAGGAGAAAGGCCTGAAATGGATTGTCTGCCTTTCTATATTTCTGACCTATCCTGAGGTTAGGTTATCAATATCAGATCAGTGCGGGGCCGTCTCCCGCCACCCCCGCTGATCAGTTGTTTGAAGAGAACACAGCACTTCAATGGGATGGCTTGCCCTAGTCACTTGATCATAAAGGAGCTGTCCCATTGAAGTGAATTGGATGACGGAGTTATAATTACACCTGCTTGCCACTACAACTGTGACCACATGCAGGTAAACAGTGAAGAGCACTGTGTTCACAGTTGATTGTGCAGGAGTCGATTACCATTGATGACCTTAAAGATTAACTTGGATTCCATTGTGACCTTGCGGACTATTGCATGCCTTGCTCCTTGAGTGATCTTTGTTGGTAATGATGGTCTTGAATATCCTCTATTTGTACACAATTTCTGACTGCGGATTGGTGGAGTCCAAACCCTTTAGAGATGGTTTTGTAACCTTTTCTGGCCTGATGAGCATCAACAACTCATCTTCTGAAATCTTCAGAAATCTTCTTTCTTTTTAACATAGTACACTTCCACAAGCATGTGTTGTGAAGTAGGGATCGACCGATATTGATTTTTTAGGGCCGATACCGATAATTTGTGAACTTTCAGGCCGATAGCCGATAATTTATACCGATATTCTGGGAATTTTCATTTTTGAGAAAAAAAAAATTCCTACACAAATCTGCTGAAATGTAATGTTTATTGTTAATGTGTATTTTTTTTGTTTATTGTTAATGTGTATTTATTTTTGTTTTTTTAAATCTTTTTCATTTATACTTAATATTTTTGTGTTTTTTTTTTTTTACTAACTTTTAGCCCCCTTAGGGACTAGAACCCTTGTCCTATTCCACCTGATAGATCTCTATCAGGGTGAATAGGAGCTCACACTGTCCCTGCTGCTCTGTGCATAGTGCACACAGCAGCATGGAGCTTATCATGGCAGCCAGGGCTTCAATAGCGTCCTGGCTGCCATGGTAACCGATCGGAGCCCCAGGCTAACACTGCTGGGGCTCCGATCGGAGGAGCAGGGGAGAGGGGACCCTGTGGCCACTGCCACCAATGAGTAATACTGGGTGGGGGGGGGGGGGGGGGGCACTGCGCCACCAATGTTTTTACTATTGGGATGGGGGTGGGGGGCGCACTGCGCCACCAATGATTAATACTGGGGGGCTTGGGGGGGGGGGCGCACTGCGCCACCAATGATTAATACTGGGGGGCTTGGGGGGGGGGGGGGCGCACTGCGCCACCAATGAAGATAAGTCTCTCAATCATATACAGGAGACGGGAGCTGGCTGCAGAATCACATAGCCGGCTCCCGACCTCTATGAGCGGTACCTGCAATCCGCGGCACCTGAGGAGTTAACTACCGCAGATCACAGCTACAGTTCATAGAGGTCGGGAGCCGGCTATGTGATTCTGCAGCCAGCTCCCGCCTCCTGTATATGAATAAATGAAAGGCTTATCTTCATTGGTGGAGCGCTGGCCACAGCCCCTCCCCTCCTCTTATGTTCTCTCCTCTCATTGGCGGCAGCGGCAGCAGCAGCACAGGGGGAGGAGACACTGCTTCCTTCTCCCCTGTGCTGCGGAGGGAACACAGAACGCGCTGAGAGCAGCGCGTTCTGTGTTCCCAATACGTTATCGGAATATCGGCAAAATAGATGCCGATACCGATAACGTTCAAAATCCTCAATATCGGCCGATAATATCGGCCAAACCGATAATCGGTCGATCCCTATTGTGAAGATCAGACTTTGATAGATCTGTTTTCTTTAAATAAAAAAAGGTCGCTCACTCACACCTCATTGTCATCCCACTGATTGAAAAACACCTGACTCATTTCACCTTCAAACCATCTGCTACTCCTAAAGGTTCACGTACTTTTGCCACTTACAGACATGTTATATTGGATAATTTTCCTCAAGTCTAATATTTTTTACCCATTTGGTTAATGTGTTTATCTTTATCTACTTTTAGGACTTGTGTGAAAATCAGAAACAGAAATTACTGATAGGTTCACAAACTTTCAAGCATCACTCAAGCATATGTTGCTATGACCTATCAAAAGTTTCCAGAAAGCTCAGTGATCCTTTAAAAAAATACTTTTTTCGGCTTTGCATTCATGAAGCCTTAGGCCTCTTTCACACAGGCGAGTTTTCCGCGCGGGTCACACACTGAATCCAGACCCATTCATTTCTATGGGGCTGTGCACATGAGCGGTGATTTTCACTCATCACTTGTGCGTTGAGTGAAAATCGCAGCATGCTCTATATTGTGCGTTTTTCATGCAACGCAGGCCCCATAGAAGTGAATGGGGCTGCGTGAAAATCACAAGCATCCGCGATTTTCACGCATGGTTGCTAAGGAGACTATCAGGATGGGGACCCGATCTTTATTATTTTCCCTTATAGCATGGTTATAAGGGTAAATAACAGCATTCTTAATACAGAATGCTAAGTAAATTAGGGATGGAGGGGTTAAAAAATAAACAAATTTAACTCACCACATCCACTTGGTCACGTAGCGGATCTCCTCTTCTTTCTTCAGGACCTGGGTAAAGGACCTTTAACGTCACTGCGCTCATCACATGGTCCATTACCATGGTGATGGACCATGTGATGAGCGCTGTGACGTCATCAAAGGTCCTTTACCCAGGTCCTGAAGAAAGAAGAGGAGATCCGCTACGTGACCAAGTGGATGGGGTGAGTTAAATTTGTTTATTATTTTTATCCCCTCAATGGACATTTTACTAAGCATTCTGTATTAAGAATGCTATTATTTTCCCTTATAACCATGTTATAAGGGAAAATAATTAAATCTACAGAACACCTAACCCAAACCCGAACTTCGGTGAAGAAGTCCGGCTTCGGGTCTGGGTACCAAACATGCAGATTTTTCTCACGTGTGTGCAAAACGCATTAAAACGCTTTGCACTCGCGTGGAAAAATCACGCACCCGCATCCTATGTGTGTGAGGGCCAGATAGGACGCACCCGCATCCTATCTGGCCCTCACACACAACGACTGTGTGGAAGAGGCTTTATTGTGTGTGTGCCTAAGTCACCACAGAAAATAGAAGTCAGATACAAATTGCTTTAGTAAGGCTTTTACTTCATAGGTTTGTAAAAATGTAGAGACATAAAAGCATTCAAGCGCTAAACATCCATAAAAAAGAAACAAAACTGAAGCCCTGACTAAAATGTGCATCCATCATTTACACTTAAATAAAAAATAAGTTATATATTTATATATAAAAAACAAAATGCTTGGCATGTAAAATAATAAAAGCAGAATCCAGTTCATTTCGCCTCATCTTCTGCTCTTTCCATAGTTTCACTCTATCTAGACATGTGCAATCTCCAATCTATTGGCATGATCGTGGGCGAAATAATTGAATTGGATATCAGCCAGTAATATGTGGCAGCAGTGCTTGTAAGTATATAGGTAAGGCTTCAGAGTTTGATGAATGCATTGTCTTGGGTCTGCTTCTGCACAGTGTCGCTGAGAGAAAAGACAGTGGAGATGGCTAGATCTACAATGCCTTGACAAAGTTCTGCATACAGTTTCCTGGAAATAGAGAAAAGTGCAGATATTAAACCATGTGTCCTCTAGTCTTAAGATTCTTACTGAAATGGGAATATCATTATGACAGATACCAAGTAAGCACAAACCTCCGTATAGAGATAATAAAATGTATTTATTTAATCTGACAAAAATTTATAGAACCATGGTCAGTAAAATCAGCAGCAAATAGAACCCCCCCCCCCCCACAAAAAAAAGAGAGAGGACAAAGAGGAAGCCACAGAGTCAGCGGGCCACACAGGCAGCAGCAAAAAACAGAATAAGGGAAATAGCAGAGCATGCACCTGCCACTGCCAGCACAGTGAGCATATCCAGGAAAAAAAGACCTTTGAAAGTTAATCGCTAGAAAGGCAGGAGCAAAAGATAAGAAACAGAAAATTCGCTGTACTACCGTGTGTGGCACGTCAACCCTGCAGCCTCCTCCACCCAATGCCATTTCGCCTAACAGGGAAGGTCTTTTTTACCTCTATATGCTCACTGTGCTGGCAGTGGCAGGTGCATGCTCTGCTATTTCCCTTATTCTGTTTTTTGCTGCTGCCTGTGTCGCCTGCTGACTCTGTGGCTTCCTCTTTGTCCTCTCTTTTGGGGAGGTTCTATTTGCTGCTAATTTTACTGACCATGATTCTATGCATTTGTGTCATATTGAATAAAGACATTTTATTATCTCTATACAGAGGTTTGTGTTTACTTGGTATCGGTTATGTGATTTAGCAATTAATACCTCTGTTCATTAATAATTGGTATCTGAATTTTTGTTATTTGGTGCTTTATGAAATGGGAATATGCCAGATGCTCATACTGCACATGATTACCGTATTTTTCGAACTATAGGACGCACTCCCCCCCCCCAAATAAATAAATAAAATAAAAAAAGTGGAAAATGGCAGTGTGTCTTATAGTCTGAATGTCAATGACTGCTTCCATCATGGAATGGTTATCAGCATGTGGGAAGACCCCAAAGAAGTGATAGAGTAATGAGTCCTGCATCGTCTGGAGCAAGCAAGTTTATTATTTTTTTACACGTCTGATCTGAGGTCTGATGGGGGCAGGGCGTGCGATCTGAGGCCGAGTGGTGCTGGGGGGGCCTGATCACAGACCGATATGGTCTGATCTGTGGCTGAAGGGGGTTCGATTTGAGGCTGAGTGGGGCTGGGGGGAGGATCTGATCTGAGACTGATAGGGTCTCATTGGGGGTCAGAGCCGAGTCTGTTGGGAGCTGGGGTCTGATCTGAAGCTGATGGAGCTTGGAGGTCTGATTAGGGGGGTCTGCTCTGATAAAAAAAATTCTTCTTATTTTCCTCATCTAAATCCTAAGTGCGTCTTATAGTCTGAAAAATACAGTACTTTCATTGACCAATTTACCATATTTTTAATAGAAATGCGAAGGAAAATGCCAAAGTTCCAGTTATTTTTCCTAGTTCTCCCATCCAAGGGCATTAACCCTTCACTGTTTAACATTGTGTTTGGATAAAGAATGGCAAATTTATTTGGCTATTAAATGGCAGTATATATTGTGAAATCACAACAGCTGTTTAAAAATAGTGGAGAAGGAACGGGCCAGTTTTCCCACTTTATCTGTTGCTCAAAGGGGTATTCCCATCTCTGACATCTTATTCAATATGATAGGCATTGTAATAATATTGATTTCAGCAAATAAATTCCTTTTTCAAAAATGTACCATCTTTTAGATATCCTGCCACCCAGGGATTTCCTCCTTGTTCATCCACAGTTGCCCATGGTTATGGCCACTGCTGCGCTTCAGCAGGGGTGGCCGCGCTTGCGCCGCTCTACCAAGACATTTCACACGGAGGATGGCCGGGTTCTCATGAGCATACAGGCTGGAGCATGTGCAGTAGCTCACAGCCTGGTCATCTCTCTGCATCTCCATAGAGCTGAATAGGACGGCACTAGCACATGCTCAGTAGCATCTTAGCGTCCTGTTCTGCTCTAATGTATTAGCACAGGCATGCTCAACCTGCGGCCCTCCAGCTGTTGTAAAAGTACAAGTCCCACAATGCCCTGCTGTAGGCTGATAGCTGTAGGCTGTTCGGGCATGTTGGGAGTTGTAGTTTTTCAACAGCTGGAGGGCCGCAGGTTGAGCATGCCTGATGCTAGCTACCAAAGCCCTTATCAGGGCTGTCAGGGAGTGCTTGCTCCAAGGCACACTGTTATCTCTGTGTTCTTTGGAGCATGGAAGTCCTGGAGTAAGGGAGACAGGAGCTTAACCCCTTAGTGACCAGCCTGTTTTTGGTCTTACTGACCAAGCGTTTTACTTCCTTTTTTCATCGTCGCGTTCCAAGAGCTATAAAGTTTTTATTTTTCCGTCTATATAGCTGTATGAGGGCTTTTTTTTGCAGGAAAAGTTGTAGTTTTTAATGGCGTCATTTTGGTGTACACATAACTTTCTGATTAACTTTTATTAACTCTTTCTGGGAGGGAGATGGGAAAAACAGCAATTCTGCCACTGCGTTTTTACGCCGTTCATTTTTCAGTATAAATAACATAATATCTTTATTCTCTGGGTCAGTACGATTACAGTGATACCAAATACATAGTTTTTTTTTTACGTTTTACTACTTTTTTTGCTATAAAAGCTTTTTTTTTTAAAAGGAAAAAAATGCTTTTGCATCGCCGCTTCCCAAGACCTATAACTTTTTTTCTTTTTCTTTCTATGGAGTTGTGTGAGGGCTTGATTTTAGCGGGACGACTTGTACTTTTCATTGGTATCAACTTGGAGTAAATTTACGTGATATGTAGTAAATGTAGTTCGGGTCGTTACGGACACGGCAATACTAAACATATGGGGGGGGAGATTAATTTTTTTCATTGAAAAGCGTATTTTCAATGGGAAAAAAAGCATTGTTATGGAATGTTTCTTATTTTAATAAATGCTTTTTTTTCTTTCTTTTTTACCACTTAATTGCTCTTAAAATGCAATGCACTATCCTTATTGTGCATTGCATTTTAATGGCAATGCTATTCTGACATTGACAAGCAGGCTGCGCCAGAGAGACACAGCCTGCTAGAAATTAATCAAGGCTGGTCTGGGGCCTACACGAGACCCCAGCCAGCCTTCACACAGTCCGCTCCCTCTGTCAGCACTTTACATGCGGCGGTCGCAAAGTGCTAAACAGCCGGATCGGTACTCCTGCCGGTCCGAGCTGTTAGAGCAGGGCCGCAACTCTCATGTGAGAGCTGGGTCCCCACTCCCCGCGGGATCCGTGCAGCGCTTAGATTGGGCCACCATAAAAAAGCGGCAGCCCAGCCTAAGGCCCCTTAGTGATCGCTGTAAAAACACGTATGGGTGGTCACTAAGGGGTTAACACACAGAGCAGTGTTTCGATCCTCACACAGCAGCTAGAGCATGGAGGAGGAGAGCGTTACACAGACACACAGCCACAAGAGGTGTGCGAGGAGAGTTATGGGTGAATTAGTGTACAGATGTGGGTCGCAGACTCACTGCCATAAATTACTGCTACACATTATGGTGAAGCTTTGTGTTAACACTTTCCTTGCTAAATAAGTCTGAAACAGTGTTATAAAGGAGCACTCACAAGAATGCAGGGCAAAGGAGAGAATCGGAGCATGAAATGTCAGGGGGCCTGGAGGGGTGAAAATGGGGATATGTACAGGTTCAGCTCGGAACCCGGACAAACCCTTTAATGGGCATCTGGCAGCAGATTTGTACCTATGAAACTGGCTGACCTGTTACATGTGCGCTTGGCAGCTGAAGGCATCTGTGTTCTTCCCATGTTCATATGTGCCCACATTGATGAGAACAATGACGTTTTAATATATGCAAATGAGCTTCTAGGAGCAACTACCATTACTCCTAGAGGCTCAGCTCTCTGCAACTGCATCACCCTCTCCACTTTCATTGACAGGGCCAGTCCATGTAAACGTGATCACAACTGCCTGGCCCTGTCAATCAAAGTGTAGACGGCGTGGCAGTTGCAGAGAGCTGAGCCTCTAGGAGTAACAGCAATGTCCCTGTTGCATATAGTAAAGCTTAATTTTTCTCAGCAATGTGAGCACATATGAAGATGGGACCAACACAGATGCCTTCAGCTGCCAAGAGCACATGTAACAGGTCAGCCAGTGTCATTGGTACAAATCTGCTGACAGATGCCCTTTCACACAACCTACCATTGTTTGACACAAACTGCTGATTGCATCTATAGGGCCCTTTACATGGGCAATGATAGGGGCTATTAACGGGAAGGGCGTTCCTAGGAATGCTTGTTCTTGATAACTGCCCTGTGCTAAGGTGCTGGAAATCATTCAATGAAGGAATGTAATACAAGACCAAAGAGGATCTCCACGGACAAAACCACTGTATCCGTAGATACGTTTATTAACAATTATGAAACTTTTGGGAATGTTAACTTTATTTCCTCATGCTGACATAGCACAAACATATTCTGCAGAGCTGTACAACCGTCAATCACTCCTATCAATACCCAAATAAGGTTTCACTAGATGGTTTCCTATGCACAGAACCACCGTAACAAACTTACTGTGCACAAGCAGGGGCACCATTGACTTCAAGCAACCAGACCTTCAAATCTTCATCCACCATGAAGTCAAAGCCAAAGAGTTGGAAACTCTGGTAGGGCAAATGCTTTGTGCTGATTGCAGGTTCTATACAAGTCAGACAGACCCTAAATGAAATAAAAATTATAGATGTGTTACACTGAAAACAATGCATTCAAACCAGGTTAATCAGCTCTTCAAAAAGAATGTAACGTACAGTCAATATGGCCATCACAAGAGTTTTAATTAGAGTATTTTTTGGCATAAAAGTCTAGAATGTGGACCTTCACCAATGCCTTGTATGAAAAGGTCCTGAAATGCATGTTCATGTACTAATCAGGTTATAAAAGTTACACAAGGGTCCAACCTTAGAGACCCACACACAATAAATTGCCCAAAGTCTCTGCTCTTAGCATGTGTAAAAAGTAGCACAGTTTTGGCGCAATTCGGCACAACCATAGTTTTCCCAACTAATTGAAAAGGGGGCATGTCCTACTTGCAAGGCCTCATGATGTGACTGTTGTGCCAAAATTGCACCACAATTCTGGCATTAAAATCTGCCTCAAAGTAAGCTAACCCGTAGTTGGTATAAAGGTGGTTAAAGTATGTAGGCCTGCAACGTATTTATTATACAGCCTAAGCCACTGTGATAAATCTGGTGCAGGTCTCGACTGGTTGGCGAGGTCATCTATAGGATTAGTAAATCTGGGCCAATGTGTTTACATTCATACCAGAAAATGATTATTCAGAAAATGAGCTACAGTGATACAAAATAAATTTGACAATACTGCTGAAGACTGTGCAACATACGTTTTACTATAAGCATGTGGACATTTTAGATATGGGTGTTCCTCCAACAAAACTTCTCTGAAATGGGTGATTTAAGATAGTACCTTATTATTTGCTTTATCTGCCATAGGATGCTGTTTTCGAGATTGATATTTAAGGATGTCATAAGGTACTGATTAAATTCTTCAAAGAACATCTCATTCCCATCTTCATATCTGCCATAGTTTTTAGAATGCTCCTTCTGAATGCAGTGATTGGTTAAGTGACTTGTCATGTCTTGAAAGTCAGAGTCATTGTATGGTTCAGAAGATGTTCTTAAGACTCCTTCACGATACAGGAAAATGTTATACTGATTGTCTACAAGGACCCAGCTCCTGCAAGACATCAATAATAAAACAATACTGTTACAAGTAAACATACTAGGGGGAATTTATCAAGCTATTAAAAAGTGGGTGTGGTTGGTTCAACGGTAATGAGTATCACTCCAGATTTATGCCTTTTTTTATTGCAAATTTTTTTATATATTTTTTTTAAGTCCCAAAGTCAATCCACTAGGGTGGTGTAGAAAACTGGAGTTGCATTTCTAGACATACAGTGGATATAAAAAGTCTACACACCCCTGTTAGAATGTCAGGTTTCTGTGATGTAAAAAAATATGAGACAAAGATAAATCATTTCAGAACTTTTTCCACCTTTAATGTGACCTATAAACTGTACCACTCAATTGAAAAACAAACTGAAATCTTTTAGGTGGAGGGAAGAAAACAAACAAAAAAAATAATAATATGGTTGCATAAGTGTGCACACTCTCTTATAACTGGGAATGTAGCTGTGTTCAGAATTAAGCAATCACATTCAAAATCATGTTAAATAGGAGTCAGCATACACCTGCCATCATTTAAAGTGCCTCTGATTAACCCCAAATAGAGTTCAGCTGCTCTAGTTGGTCATTCCTGACATTTTCTTAGTCACATCCCACAGCAAAAGCCATGGTCCACAGAGAGTTTTAAAGTTTTGGAATGGCCCAGCCAGAGCCCAGACCTGAATCCGATTGAAAATCTGTGGGGTGATCTGAAGAGGGCTGTAAAGAGGAGATGCCCTCGCAATCTGACAGATTTGGAGTGTTTTTGCAAAGAAGAGTGGGCGAATCTTGCCAAGTCAAAATGTGCCATGCTGATAGACTCATACCCAAAAAGACTGAGTGCTGTAATAAAATCAAAAGGTGCTTCAACAAAGTATTAGCTCCTTAAGGACCGGGCTCATTTTCACCTTAAAGAGGACCTTTCACTAGAATAAAAAATGTAAACTAAGCATACAGACATGGAGAGCAGCGCCCAGGGATCTCCCTGCACTTACTATTATCCGAGGGCGCCGCTCCGTTCTCCCGGTATAGGCTCCGGTATCTTCATATATTTGGCTCAACTGGGTGGAGCCTGCCGGCGTCTTCTTCTCCCAGGCTGTAGTGCTGGCCAATCGCAGTGCTCAGCTCATAGCCTGAGAGAAAAAAAAAACTCTCAGGCTATGAGCTGAGCGGTGCGCTTGGCCAGCACTACAGCCTGGGAGAAGGAGACTCCGGCAGGCTCCATTCAGTTGAGCCGAACATATGAAGATACTGGAGCCTATACCGGGAGAACGGAGCGGCGCCCTCGGATAATAGTAAGTGCAGGGAGATCCCTGGGCGCTGCTCTCCATGTCTGTATGCTTAGTTTACATTTTTTATTCTAGTGAAAGGTCCTCTTTAAGGACCAGGCCATTTTTTGCAAATCTGACCAGTGTCACTTTATGTGGTGATAACTTTAAAACACTTTGACTTATCCAGGCCATTCTGAGATAGTTTTTTCGTCACATATTGTACTTCATGACACTGGTAAAATGGAGTCAAAAAAATTCATTTATTTATTTAAAAAAATACCAAATTTACCCAAGATTTAAAAAAATTTGCAAATTTCCAAGTTTCAATTTCTCTACTTCTATAATACATAGTAATACCTACAAAAATAGTTATTAGTTTACATTCCCCATATGGGATGACATTTAATTTTTTGGGGATTTTACAAGGCTTGGAAGTTTAGAAGCAAATCTTGAAATTCAGAACTTTAAAAACCCACTTTTTAAGGACCAGTTCAGGTCTGAAGTCACTTTGTGAGGCTTACATAATAGAAACCACCCCATTCTAGAAACTACACCCCTCAAGGTATTCAAAACTGATTTTACAAACTTTGTTAACCCTTTAGGTGTTCCACAAGAATTGATGGAAAATAGAGATAATATTTAACTTTTTGGGCAATTTTCTATTTTAATATTTTTTTTTTCCAGTTACAAAGCAAGGGTTAACAACCAAACCAAACTCAATATTTATGGCTCTGATTCTGTAGTTTACGGAAACACCCCATATGTGGTCATAAACTGCTGTACGGGCGCACGGCAGGGCGCAGAAGGAAAGGAATGCCATAGGGTTTTTGAAAGGCAGTGTTTTTTTTGACACCATGTCCCATTTGAAGCCCCCCTGATGCAGCCCTAGAGTAGAAACTCCAAAAAAGTGACCCCATTTTAGAAACTACGGGATAGGGTGGCAGTTTTGTTGGTGCTATTTTAGGGTACATATGATTTTTGGTTGCTCTATATTACACTTTTTGAGAGGCAAGGTAACAAGAAATAGCTGTTTTGGCACCGTTTTTATTTTTTGTTATTCATCTGACAGGTTAGATCATGTGGTAATTTTATAGAGCAGGTTGTCACGGACGTGACAATTCCAAATATGACAACTTTTTTTGGTTGTTTGTTTCAGTTTTACATAACAAAGCATTTTTTTTTTTTTTTTTACGATTCTTTAGTGTCTCCACATTCTGAAAGCCATAGTTTTATTTAATTTTTGGGCGACTGTCTTGTGTAGGGGCTAATTTTTTTCGGGATGAGATGACGGTTTTATTGGCACTATTTTGGGGTGCGTATGACTTTTTGATCGCTTACTATTACACTTTTTGTGATGTAAGGTGACAAAAAATGGCTTTTTTTTACACCGTTTTTATTTTTATTTTTTTTACGATTTTAAGGGGTTAGGTCATGTGATATTTTTATAGAGCAGGTTATTACGGACACAGCCATACCTAATATGTATACTTATTTTTTTTTTATGTACGTTTTACACAATGATTTCATTTTTGAAACAAAAAAAAAAAAAATCATGTTTTAGTGTCTCCATAGTCTGAGAGCCATAGTTTTTTCAGTTTTTGGGCGATTATCTTGGGTAGGGTATGTTTTTTGCGGTTGAGATGACGGTTTGATTGGCACTATTTTGGGGTGCGTATGACTTTTTGATCGCTTGGTATTACACTTTTTGTAATGTAATTGGGGAAAATTACGTGTTTTTTTTTTAACTTGAAACTTTTAATTTTTTGGGGTGAAAACTTTATTTTTTCAACTTTTTTTTACATAATTTTTTGTCCCACTTTGGGACTTCAACTTTTGGTGGTCTGATCCCCTTTACAATGCATTCCAATACTTCTGTATTGGAATGCATTGGCTGTATGAGTAATACAGTGTGTATTACTCATACAGCTTCCTGCCTGTGAGATTCAGGGGGCTGGATCTCACAGGCTCTTCACCGGAAGGCAGCCCCGATGCCTAAGGAAGGCATTGCGCTGCCTTCCCTGGTATGGGGTCCCCGTCACAGCAGCACGGGGACCCGATAACCACTGCACTTGCCCCCCGAACCGCCACAAACCGCAGGTCTGAATTGACCTGCGGTTTGTGGCGATCGCCAAGACGGGGGGAGGGGTCACAGGACCCCCCCTTGGCATTGTCCCAGGGTTCCTGCTGATTGATTTCAGCAGGCACCTAGTTCCGATCACTGCCCGCCGCGCGGCGGTGATCAGAAATACACATGACGTACCGGTACGTCATGTGTCCTTAAGTACCAGGACATCATGACGTACCGGTACGTCATATGTCCCTAAGAGGTTAGTTTAAGGGTGTGCACACTTATGCAACCATATTATTTTATTTTTCTATTTTTTCTTCCCTCTACCTAAAAGATTTCAGTTTGTTTTTCAATTGAGTTATACAGTTGGTGGAAAAAGTTCTGAAACTATTTATCTTTGTCTCATTTTTTTTACATCACAGAAACCTGACATTTTAACAGGGGTGTGTAGACTTTTTGTATCCACTGTAAGTGTTAGGTTCAAAAATACTCTAAATTTAACAATGAACTGTTTGGTGTATTGGTGCAAAGTATGCCAAAATAGAGTCAAGGAAAGCTGACTTTAAATGTTATTTTCATGATAAATTCCTCCATTGTTCAAAAGATATTTTTTTTAGTAGAGTCACTATTACATTACAGAAATATCCAGCACTCTGTATTAGGTCAAATAAAATTTCAGATTATTCAGAAAAATAACACTTAAAGGGTTTCTATCACTTCGTTTCACCTATTTAGCTTTCAGACACTAGCGATCCGCTAGTGTCTGCTTTATCTAACCATCCTAATATAAGAGCTTATTGTCCTGCCGTTTAGCTAAAAAAATAACTTATATAGATATGCAAATGAGCCTCTAGGTGCTATGGGGGCGTGATTAGCACCTAGAGGCTCCGTCTACCTTAACAAACTGCCGCCGCCCAGCGCGTCCCTCCAGCCCGCCCATCTCCTCCGGAATGCGATGCTCCTCGTATTCGGCGCATGCGCAGTGAATGTCTGATCGCTTCCCTGCTCAGACATCTCCACTGCGCTTGTTCCTCGGAGCACTATGACGTCATCGGCGCAGGCGCAGTGGAGATGTCTGAGCAGGGAAGCGATCAGACATTCACTGCGCATGCGCCGAATACGAGGAGCATCGCATTCCGGAGGAGATGGGCGGGCTGGAGGGACGCGCTGGGCGGCGGCAGTTTGTTAAGGTAGACGGAGC
The DNA here is from genome assembly GCF_905171765.1 of Bufo bufo. Lineage (NCBI taxonomy): Eukaryota > Metazoa > Chordata > Amphibia > Anura > Bufonidae > Bufo > Bufo bufo. The sequence goes on along the minus strand of NC_053392.1, from coordinate 460,400,379 downwards.
CTCTAGGTGCTAATCACGCCCCCATAGCACCTAGAGGCTCATTTGCATATCTATATAAGTTATTTTTTTAGCTAAACGGCAGGACAATAAGCTCTTATATTAGGATGGTTAGATAGAGCAGACACTAGCGGATCGCTAGTGTCTGAAAGCTAAATAGGTGAAACGAAGTGATAGAAACCCTTTAAAACTTTCTCCATAGAGTTCTGCTTACGCATCTCAATCTAAACGATGTTAAGATCCACACATGCATTAGATTATAGTCAATGGGCCAACAATCTGTGTATGGAATACTCTCAATTCTCCCGAAAGATGATGATGGGGTAAAAAGGATCGAGGGCATTGAAGTTCAAGGGCCAATTCCTTTTGTTCTTCCAGTAGATAAGACTCTGCGTTAAATGGCTGACAGTGGCTTTCTTCTCTCTGTATGGGCAAGTCTGGAAATATAGCTGTTGGATGACAGTAATTAAAATGAACCTATCACCAGGTTTATGGTGTTCTAACTAAGGGCAAAATAAACTAGTGACAAATCCCCTTAGCAAAATGCTGGGTCACTATATTTAAAGAAGCACTCCCACAAAATTTTTTTATTCTCTGACCTGTTAGAAAGGTACATGATGTAAAAGGCAATCTTACAAGTGACTGTATTTGTGAGTTATACCTCCCTTCTGATCCTCAGCTGAGTTATGTGACCAACACTCTGATCTCCAACACAGGACAGGAAATCAGTTACTTCTCTATTCATTCCTATGAGACTGACATTGAGACTCCAATAGGAATTCATACGGCTTCCTGTCCACACATAGATGTGTGTTATTTGGCGTGTCAGCCACATGACACAGCTGAGGAGAAGCAGGGAGGTTATAACTCACAAATAAAGTCACTGGTAAGAAAGTCACATTCACTACAGTTTATATCATGTACCTTTCTAACAAGTCAAAGAATAAAAAAATGTTGTGGGAGTGCTTCTTTAATTGACCCATTTTGCTAAAATCTTGTATTGAACAGCTCCAGTGCATAATGATGAATCCTGAATATTCATGAGCTTTTGGCATTCTCCGCCCAACTTCAGCTGATTCAGTTGGGGGGAAAAAAAAACTGTCAAAGGAAGATAGGTGAAGAAAAGCAGTGAACTCATGAATATGGGGACTTATTGGCATGTGCTGGAGCTATTAGGGATTAAAAGAGCAGCAGAAAACTGTGAAAGATTCCCGTTAAAGATGTATTGGTACATTTAGTCATAGCATATTTTACCAAAGCTCAGTCTATACTGCCTATAAATTTGGCTGCCAACCAAAATGATGAATAAATACATTAATGTATAATTACCATATACAGTGCCTTGCAAAAGTATTCATCCCCTTGAATTTTTTCATGTTTTGTTACATTACAACCTAAGGGCTCTTTCACACTTGCGTTGTTTTGTTCCAGCATAGAGTTCCGTCGTCGGGGCTCTATGCCGGAAGAATCCTGATCAGGATTATCCCCATGCATTCTGAATGGAGAGAAATCCGTTCAGGATGCATCAGGATGTCTTCAATTCCGGCACGGAACGTTTTTTGGCCGGAGAACATACCGCAGCATGCTGCGCTTTTTGCTCCGGCCAAAAATCCTGAACACTTGCCGCAAGGCCGGATCCGGAATTAATGCCCATTGAAATGCATTAATCCGGATCCGGCCTTAAGCTAAACGTCGTTTCAGCGCATTACCGGATCCGACGTTTAGCTTTTTCTGAATGGTTACCATGGCTTCCAGGACGCTAAAGTCCTGTTTGCCATGGTAAAGTGTAGTGAGGAGCGGGGGAGCAGTATACTTACCGTCCGTGCGGCTCCCTGGGCGCTTCAGAGTGAAGTCAGGGCGCCCCACGCGCATGGGTGACGTGATCGCATGGATCACGTCATCCATGCGCATGGGGCGCTCTGACGTCATTCTGGAGTGCCCCGGGAGCCGCACGGACGGTAAGTATACTGCTCCCCCGCTCCCCACTACTACTACGGCAACCAGGACTTTAATAGCGTCCTGGCTGCCATAGTAACACTGAACACATTTTGACGACGGATCCGTCTTCAAATGCTTTCAGTTCACTTGCGGTGTTACGAATCCGGCAGGCACCTCCGGCAAATGGAGTACACGACGGATCCGGACAACGCAAGTGTGAAAGAGGCCTTAAAGGGGTTCTGCACTTTGTTTAAACTGATGATCTATCCTCTGGATAGATCATCAGCATCTGATCGGCAGGGGTCCGACACCCGGGACTCCCGCCGATCAGCTGTTTGAGAAGGCAGCGGCGCGACCTTCTCACTGTTTACCGCTGGCCCAGTGACGTCACGACTAGTATCAACTGGCCTGGGCGAGGCTAAGCTCCGTTCACTTGAATGGAGCTTAGTCGCGCCCAGGCCATTGATACTAGTCGTGACGTCAATGGGCCAGCGGTAAACAGTGAGAAGGCTGCTGCGCTGCTGGAGTGCCGCTGCCTTATTAAACAGCTGTTCGGCGGGGTCCCGGGTGTTGGACCCCCGCCGATCAGAAGCTGATGATCTATCCAGAGGATAGATCATCAGTTTAAACAAAATGCAGAACCCCTTTAAGTTCAATGTTTTGATAATCTGAATTTTATGTGATGGATTAGAACACAATAGTCTAAGTTGATGAAGTGAAATGAGAAAAATATATAAATAAAACTTGTTTAGAAATAGAAAACAGAAAATTGGCATGTGCGTATGCATTCACTCCCTTTGTTAGGAAGCCCATAAAAAGCTCTGTTGCAACCAATTACCTTTAGAAGTCACATAATTAGTGAAATGATGTCCACCTATGTGCAACCTAAGTGTCACATGACCTGTCATTACATATACACACCTTTTTTGAAAGGCCCCTTTAGTGAAACACCTAAGCAAGAAGCATCACTAACCAAACACTGCCATGAAGACCAAGGAACTCTCCAAACAAGTAAGGGACAATGTTGTTGAGAAGTACAAGTCAGAGTTAGGTTATAAAAAAATATCCAAATCTTTGATGATCCCCAGAAGCACCATCAAATATATCATAACCAAATGGAAAGAACATGGCACAACAGCAAACCTGCCAAGAGACGGCCGCCCACCAAAACTCACGGACCGTGCAAGGAGGGCATTAATCCAAGAGGCAGCACAGAGACCTAAGGTAACCCTGGAGGAGCTGCAGAGTTCAAACAGCAGAGACTGGAGTATCTGTACATAGGACGACAATAAGCCGTACGCTCCATAGAGTTGGGCTTTATGGCAGAGTGGCCAGAAGAAAGCCATTACTCTTAGCTAAAAACAATAAGGCACATTGTGAGTTTGCAATAAGGCATGTGGGAAACTCGCAAAGTGTATGGAGGAAGGTGCTCTGGTTGGATGAGACTAAAATGTAACTTTTCGGCCAAAGAAAACACTATGTCTAGCACATCACATCACCCAAAGAACACCATCCCCACAGTGAAGCATGGTGGTGGCAGCTTCATGCTGTGGGGATGTTTTTCAGCAGCCGGGACTAGGAAACTGGTCAGAGTTGAGGGAAAGATGGTGCTAAATACAGGGATATTCTTGAGCAAAACCTGTCCCACTATGTGTGTGATTTGAGGCTAGGACGGAGGTTCACCTTCCAGCAGGACAATGACCCCAAACACACTGCTAAAGCAACACTTGAGTGGTTTAGGGGAACCATGTAAATGTATTGGAATTGCCTAGTCAAAGCCCAGATCTCAGTCCAATAGAAAATCTGTGGTCAGATTTAAAAGATTGCTGTTCACAAGCTCAAACCATTAAACTTGAAGGAGCTGGAGCAGTTTTTTTCAAGCAGGAATGGGCAAAAATCCCAGTGCTAAGATGTGGCATGCTCATAGACGTATCCAAAGCGACTTGGAGCCGTGATTGCCGCAAAAGGTGGCTCTACAAAGTATTGACTTTAGGGGGGTGAATAGTTATGCACATTGACTTTTTCTGATATTTTGTCCTATTTGTTGTTTGTTTCACAATAATAAAAAAAAAAAAAACATCATAGTTGTGGGCATGTTCTGTAAATTAAATGATGCAAATCCTCAAACAATCCATGTTAATACCAGGCTGTGAGGCACCAAAACACAAAGAAAAAAAAGGCGGGGGGAATACTTTTGCAAGGCACTGTACTTCTAAAACAAAAAGAAATGAAAAAAAAACTTAAATGGGTTATACAATCCATGAAATGCCCTCCCCCCCATATGCCCAGGCCCCTCAAACACATAGTAGTTACCTGGCTCCCGCGCTGCTCCTGTTCCCCGCATGCTTGCTGCCGCTTCTCCCCGTGCGCGGATGAAAACATCCGGTGTCGGGGGGCAGCCAATTATGGGGACGAGCCTCGTTAGCGTCACCTGTGATGGTAGGGAGGCTCGTGACCGTCTGCCATTGACTGCACCAACCCCCCCCCCCCCTTTCCCCAAAACACCGGATGTTTCCATCTGTGCTCGGGGAGAAGCAGCAGCAACCAGAAGCGATGCCAAGTAATTGTGTGTGAGGGGCCGGGGCATATGGAGGGGCATTTCATGGATCGAATAACCCCTTTAAAAGATATCGGTCATCTCTTTCAAGCATATCTAACACATCCTAATGCATGTTAGGTCAGTTTATTATCATCATAACTATTTATGGCTGTCGCAGTCTCAAATCATCAGAAAATGAAGTTTGTGTGATATGCTAATTAGCCCTCCAAGTGCCCAGTGGGCGTGATTAAAGGCTGCTGGAACTTAAGCCCACCTCTTGCAAGTGCCCAAGGCTGCCTTCATAAAGAGCCCAGGTCCACCTCTACACAAGCTCACAGTGCCGCCCCTTTCTCCTTTATAACCGCCCCCTCCTCTGTGATGTCAGAAGCTAGCCAAAACTTTGCCGCCTGGTCATCCTGTCTCACGCTGAAATCTCACACATGTGCAGGGCAGTTGACTGGCAGATTTCGGCAAAACGAAGAATGAGCAGGTGGTCGGAGTCTTGGCTAGCTTCTGAAGTTGCACTGGGAACTTGTGTAGAGGTGGACCTGGACTCTTCATGGAGGTGGGCTTGGGCACTCGCAAGAGGTGGGCTTAGGCTCCAGCAACCTGTAAATTACGCCCTACCAGGCACTTGGAAGGCTAATTAGCATATCACACAACCTTAATTTTCTGACAATCGGAAACTGTGACAGCCATAGCAAAGGTATAGGTATAATTATGGTAAACTGACCTAACATGCTTTGCCAATTCTTAGATAAGCTTGAAAGAGCTGATAGACCCCTTTAAGCAAAGCCCTACAGAGAAGGTTTTAAGTGTTTTGTCCTCAAAGCTGCAAGATTTTGTTTAACCCAATACAGATTGCTGGCAATTCCTCTACTGTGATTGTGAACTGGAACCTTCATCCTGCCATGCACCTGCAGAGTACTTTGTGAGATGACAGAATTTATGTCTACAACGCGTTCCAAATTAGGTAGTGGAGTCATGTTTTGGGCTGTAATCATAGGGTGAGTTGGTAGGCCCCTTCCCTGAAGATGTGAAAATGACCTCGGCAAATTATATAGAGTTTCTGACTGACCACTTTCCTCCATGGTACAAAAAGAAACATGCCTTCTGTAACACCCTCATGCATGACAATGCACCATCTCATGCGGAAAAGAAAACCTCTGAGTAATTGGCTGTTATGGGCATTGAAAAGGAGAGAAACCCATGCTCTAGCCACCATCCTCCCCTGACCTCAACCCTATTGAGAACATTTGGAGTATCCTCAAGCAAAAGATCTATGAGGGTGGGAGGCAGTAAACAGAAAAATAGCTATTAAAAACAGATAAAAATCTGTTTTTTTGGCGATTTTTAATTAGTAGTCTGTTACACCTGTTTTTAACGGTCACTAAAAATGGATGACTTTTTAAACCCCAACCCCTGCAGTGCCCTCAGCATATAAAATGCTCCCTCTCCTCATAGTGCCCTCAGTATATATAATGGATCCCCTCAGTACATAATGCCGTTTTTGTCCATTATTTATTCATTGGCAGTTAAAAAAAAGTGCTTTATGAATAGCCCCATAGACTTTTGTGTGACTGTATCCTTATAAAGCAGTTCTGCCATTTAGGTGATTACTACTAGCGTTGCTATCACTATACCTAGGCTGGTGTCAGATAGGGTTTTTGGCCATTTCCTAGGCTTTTTAGGTTGCATTTTTCTCAAATGTTACCTGGTGGTCTATGGTAAATAAGCAAACACACAAATGTTTACCTGTAGTGGTATTTTTATGACCACTGAGGTATATTTTTGGGTGAATTAAAAAAAATATATAAAAAAATATAAAAATCGCAGCATGCTCTAGGCCTGGCATTTTAGTCCCATAGAAATCAATTATTTACTTTATATTGTTTGAAAACGGAAGTGCCATTGTGTAATGCATTTTTTGCACCAATGTTTTCCCCATACTGCTCTACTGTGGAAGTGACACTACAGGGGTACATATTTTCCTTTAAAAAGCACTAGGTGATAAAACACTATATGGTCATAAAGCCTAAAAAACTCATAATGTTGACCAAATCATGTGTTTGAGGGTTTTTTTGCCCAAAAAAAAGCCCCCACAAAACGGTGTGGTCACCGGTGTTTGATACCCATGCACACTGGTAAATTAGGCGCAGCCTTCAGCAATCCGTGAGCCTGGCCGCTGTAGATTTTACTCCAGAAAACTGCTCCTGCTCCTCCCTGGCCATGCCCTTTTTGGGAAAGTGGTGAAGGCTGCAGAGAAACACCTCTTGAACAAAAATGTATCCTCAGGAAAGGTCATCAAGATCAGATCAGCGGGGGTCTGACACCCAGAACCCCCACCGATCAGCTGTATGAGGAGACGGCATGGCATCAATATTAAAAGCCCAGAGAACCTCTTTAATGATAAAATAGGCTCAATGAATATGCTTTTTACAGACATTTTTGGGTTGCATTTTTAAAATTTGTACATTTGCCCATGTGTTTTTTTTTTCATGCCTTTTCCGGTCTTAGAGATAAGATTTTTGGAAAATGCATGCTACAGCATGCTGTGTTTTGAGGAAAAAAAATTGAAAACCACCTGATATCAAATTTGCGGTGTCCTGGTTCTAGAAGCAGTGGGGTTTCTAGGTATTTCTGTATTACATGAACTTGGCCTTGATTGTCAATGAAGTCTAGGAGTTGTGTTGCATCAGAGGATATAAGGATTCCTTCCCCTGAAAGAGAAGCAGCAAATCAAGGTCTGTAAGAACAAAATATCACAATCAGCTTCATAGTTTTTAGCAACATGTAAAATCTGGGAATCAAGTTTTTACTGATCACAACTTTTTTTTTTGTCTGGCAACTCCAAAAGCATTCTGCTTGCTATCAGCACAAAACTATCAGAAAATCTCCCAAGCCGAAAGTCGCAAAAAGAACACAAAGAAAAGCTCCAATCACACCGAAAGTTATGATGCAGCTTGAAAGCTCAGTACAGAAAAATATTGGTATGTAGATTTTTTTTTTAGAAAAGATTTATCAAAACCTGTTATTTATTCATCTGTGTGCTGTTCGCATTTTTTGCAGCCCCATTGAAATTCATGTGTCTGCAATTTTTGCAGATCACACGCAAACCCAAAATAGTCATGTGTATTTAGTGCACGTGACATGCCACCTCTTAAAGTATATTTAAAACCCATTTCAAAGTTTTTGAAGAGTGGCACGAATGTTTTACTTGTCAAAATAGGCTGCGTATTTTGCAGTGTGAACATGGCCCGAGTCTGGGTCAACTTCTTTTTGTCTGTTCTGTGTAACAGTAAGGCATGAAGTAGTTCTCCATCACCAGTGCCTGAAGGACCCCAATGACTAACATGAGGTCTGCCAGGTTTCTATAAGGCCTCTTTCACACGAGCGTGATGGATTAGGTTCGAATGCATTCAAGGAAACTCGCACCATTTTGCAAGCAAGTTCAGTCAGTTTTTTCTGCGAGGGTGCAATGCGGTTTGATGCGTTTTTCAGGCGCGTGATAAAAAAACTAAAGGTTTACAAACAACATCTCCTAGCAACCATCAGTGAAAAACGCACTGCATCCGCGCTTGCTTCACTGAAGCCCCATTCACTTCTATGGGGCCAGGGTTGCATGAAAAAATGCAGAATATAAAACAAGATATGTTTTTCACGCACCGCAGAACTGATGAAAAACGCTGATTAACACGGACCCATTGAAATGAATGGGTCAGGATTTAGTCCAGGTGCTATGCGTTCACGTCACGCATTGTACCCGCACGGAAAAATCGCTCGTGTGAAAGGGGCCTAAACCATGCATGCATTTTTGACTCTGGCTCTGAATCAAATGTGAACATAACCTTAGCAAAGAATGCCCTACAGATAGATGGTATGTGTACTGTTCTCTTCTCACCTTGTAGGATTTCTGCCCCTTCAATAGTGAAAAAGGATCAGAATCCATTATTAGTCCCAAAAATAAGATGATTTCTTCTAGGATTGTTTTTTTTTTTTTTTCTATTTTAATTTATAAAATATCTACATAAATGGGATAAGTTCTGTACCCTGTTGCTCACACTTAGGCCTCTTTCACACGGGCGTCATGTTTTTGGCCCGGATAAGATGCGGGTGCGTCGCAGGAAAATGTGCGATTTTTCTGCGCGAGAGCAAAACATTTTAATGCGTTTTGCACACGCGTGAGAAAAATCGGCATGTTTGGTACCCAAACTCGAACCCGGACTTCTGTGAAGTTCAGGTTTGGGTTAGGTGTTGTGTAGATTGTATTATTTTCCATGATAACATGGTTATAAGGGAAAATAATACCACTCTTAATACAGAATGCTTAGTAAAATAGGGCTGGAGGGGTTAAAAAATAAATAAATTTAACTGACCTTAATCCACTTGTTAGCGCAGCCCGGCTTCTCTTCTGTCTTTATCTGTGAGGAAAAGGACCTGTGGTGATGTCACTGCGCTCATCACATGGTCCATCACATGATCCAGCATTCTCGCTGAGAATTGGGGAATAAATATTGAAACGCTGAAGTTTTGAGAGTGCCGTGGTATACCTTTCATTCATCAGTAGCTGTGACAGGGTGCTTTCAGACTGGCACCTGACACTGCGGGCACCACCACCACAAAATTCGACCGTTGTGCTGCTGCACCCTTCTACTTTTTCCTTATAAGAAGAATCTTGTTCTTTGCTTTATCATGTGTCACAAGACAGTTTCCGTTCAGCTCAAGCAAGCAGCTTCAAAGAGACAGAAAGAAGCAGCTTCCCCTATCTGGAAGGGGGAGGGGGGAACTTCCTCTTGCACATAGATATGACAGAAAATACTGAGTTTATAGCCAATAGAAAAGATATATGCCACCTTACACCCCCCACTCCTTCCTGTCCTATATACTGTCTGCTGTTCTGCAATAAACCAGAGATCCTGTTATAACCCCCAGCTGTGTGTTGTCTCAGTATTGATCTCTCAGTATACGTATACTTTAACATTAATTAATTTGGAGCAGTACATCAACCGAAATGGCAGCTTGACCAGAACCAGAACACAAAGTTATTCAGAAAAAAGAATACATACAGATCTGATGTCTCACGTTTCTTGACTTCTGAATTATTGTTAAGCTGTCTGACTAGTGTTATACAACAGTTCAATAACGCGAAGCAGAACAGTAAAAATACACCCACGTAGCGATCTGGAATAAACTGAGACGCCATTACTGCAGCATGAGTCTAAGATCAGGTACAAAGTACCAGGCTGATGACACGCTACCACTGACATAGCAAGGCAGGGAGAACATTCCCAGTGCCCAGCAAGATGATGCACAGTCGTATGTGTCCAGATCTTCACGGGCTAGCAAGATGTCCTCAGCAAGTTCCTCAGTAGTTAGAGCTCGTGCCAAGGCAGATGCTGCCCGCGTTCAGCTACAGTGCACAGAAAAAGCCATGATGATGCAGGAGTTAGCAGCAAAGAAAGCTGCCCTAGCACAAGAGGAAGCAGCTAGGGAAGCTGCCCTAGCACAAGAGAGAGCAGCGAGGGAAGTTGCCATAGCACAAGAGACAGCAGCTAGGGAAGCTGCCATAGCACAAGAAGAAGCGGAATTAGAATCAAAATTTCTCATCCTGCAGCAACAGACTGCAGCTGCAGCTGCTGAAGCAGAGGCCGCTGCCTACATGGGAACAAGTCGGTCAGGAAGTGAAAAACTCAGAGGTTCCTTACTGATGTGCATACAAAGGAACAGTCTCTTAAACCTGAAGCAAAGGAATTCAGGCCGAGATCAACATACCCCCTGAGCAGCCCCAATCAACCACATGAGGTCAGCGGCTGCCAGCAAACCAAGAATGAAGCACCAGAAACCCCTAAGAACAAAAAAAGTGTTCCCATCACCTCAACCTATAGATTACATGTGCGAACAACAATGTGCAGTGGATGTCACCAAATATCTCATCCACAAAGAAATGGTTAGCTCAGGCTTTCTCCAATTTGATGACTGTCCTAAAAACTATTGGGCATGGAAATCTTCCTTTCTGAATGCTACTGAAGGTCTGAACTTATCACCAGCAGAAATGCTTAATTTAATGTTAAAATGGCTTGGCACCGAGTCAGCAGAGCATGCTAAGAGGATGAGAAGAGCAAACCTGTTCAACCCTGCAGCAGGACTCAACATGACCTGGAGAAGACTAGAAGAAACGTATGGATCCCCAGAGGTAATAGAAGGAGCACTGTTGAAAAAAGAAGTCTTTCCCAAGGTGGGCTACAGAGACAACGTGCGGTTACAAGAACTAAGTAATCTTCTACTAGAGATAGAATATGCCAAAGAGGAGGCTACTTGTCGGGACTTTCATATCTAGATACAGCTAGAGGCACTAATCCCATAATAGAGAAACTACCCTCAAATCTGCAAGACAAGTGGATGTCTGTGGGAGGTAAATTCAAAGAAGATTATGGAGTCGCTTTTCCCCCTTTCTCTGTGTTTTCTAGGTTCGTCCGACAGCAAGCGAAAATCCGAAGTGATCTCAGTTTCGCCTACACACCACCAGTGGCAATCACATAGACCTGAGAGACCTCACGGTAGGACCTCTGTATCCACACACAAAACAGCTGTACCTTTAGAAGTCACAGACTGCCAAAGCACCCACAAGGTACATACCATAGAAAACCCTGATAGACATTGCCCAATACACAAAAAAACACATTTACTAAAGAAATGTAAAGGCTTTAGAAGCAAACCCATTGCAGAGCGGATGTCCTTCCTTAAACAAAATGGCATCTGTTTCAAGTGCTGCGGATCTACTTATCACATTGCGAAAGACTGCAAAATACCAGTAGAATGTACAGAATGTGGCAGTGAGAGACACATTGCAGCTTTGCACCCTGGCCCTGCTCCTCCACCACTAGAGACTGTAGAACCCAGGAAATATCAGGGCAGGGAGCAACAAGAGACCCCACTCTCCTCAGTAATGTCTAATTGCACTGAAGTATGTGGACAAGGTAAGAGTGCACGATCATGCTCTAAAATCTGTCTCTCTAGTGACTGTGTGTCCCACTGGCAACAGAGAAAGGGCAAGGAAAATATGTGCAGTGCTAGATGAACAGATCAACAGATCCCTTGCAAAGTCAGATTTCTTTGATATCTTTAACCTTAAGGCAAGTGCAGTTCCATACACTCTAAGGACATGTGCGGGGACAATTGAAACCACAGGGAAAAGAGCTACTGACTTTACCATTGAATCCTTCAACAAGGAAGTGCAGTTCCCACTTCCTAACCTAATATAGTGTGGCATGATACCTGACGACAAAACTGAGGTTCCCTCTCCAGAAGTAGCCCATCACCACCCTCACCTCCGCTCAATTGCTCACCTTATCCCAGCTCTTGAGCCAGATGTTTCTATCCTTCTACTTCTTGGGAGAGACATCCTTCAGGTACACAAGGTGCGCCAGCAAATCAATGGTCCTTATAATGCCCCCTATGCACAGAGACTGGACCTGGGGTGGGTCATTGTAGGAGAAGTTTGACTGGGGACAGTGCACCAGCCTCACAACATTAGCACTTTGAAGATGTCTGTGTTAACAAATGGACGCACATCCCTTCTCAGTCCCTGTCACAACAGCTTCGTTGTCAAGGAAACCTTTGGCAGGTCAACACAACACTGTGACTCTTCTACACTATATGGTAAAGAAGAAGTCAATTCCAACATTGAGACAGAATCTAGGGATTACAGTGTTTCAGAAAACTAAAGATGATGATAAACAGGCCCTCTCTATAGAGGATCAGATCTTCTTGCAGATTATGAATAAAGAGGCTTACCAAGATGACAATCACAGTTGGGTGGCCCCTCTCCCCTTTCGCACACCCAGACGTGTTTTGCCTAGTAACAGGGAGCAAGCCATGAAGCATTTGCATTCACTCAGCAAAACACTGCAGAGAAAGCCAGAAGTGAAAAGAGATTTCACTGAATTCATTAAAGGGATGCTAGACAATGATCACGCTGAAGTTGCAGGACCACTTGAGACAGATAGGGAACACTGGTATCTACCAATGATTGGTGTTTACCATCCGCACAAACCTAACCAAATCAGAATAGTTTTTGATTCCAGCGCAGAGTATAAAGGAGTGTCTTTAAATGACGTACTGTTAAGTGGCCCTGACCTAAACAATACTTTGCCAGGTGTCCTCATGCGCTTCAGAAAAGAGCCCGTTGCTTTCACAGCAGATGTGCAACAAACGTTTTATTGCCTTCTTGCCAGAGAAGACCACAGAGACTTTCTACGTTTTCTCTGGTAAAAAGACAATGACATAGAGAAAGAAATTGTCGAGTACAGAATGAAAGTGCACGTATTTGGCAATAGCCCTCTCCTGCTGTCGCTATATACTGCATGCAAAAGGCTGCCCAGAAGAGTGCTATGGACAAGAAGCCAAACACTTTGTATTGAGACATTTCTATGTAGATGATGGACTCGCTTCTGCTAGCACACCTGAAGATGCAATTTCCATCCTCAGTAAAGCAAAGCAAATGCTGGCAGAATCCAATCTGCGTCTTCATAAAATCGCTCCCAACAGCCAAAAAGTAATGGAATCATTCCCTGTAGCAGACAGAGCTAAGGACCTTAAAGATCTTTACCTACATACAGACACCCTTCCCCTGCAGAAAAGCCTAGGCCTAAGTTAGGATATAGAAACAGAGTTTTGTTTTCAGAGTTTCCTCAGAGGAAAAGCCTTTTACACGTAGAGGCATTCTATCTACTGTAAATAGCCTCTATGATCCCCTAGGGTTTGTATCACCTGTGACTATAAGAGGTAAGGCCTTAGTTCGTGAACGGTCACCTGGGAAAAGTGAATGGGATGCATTGCTTCCACAAGAGAGACTAAGTGAGTGGGTTCAATGGACAGAATCTTTGCAAGCGTTAGAGCACCTAAAGATAGACAGATGCTATGTGCCCATATCTCTATCATCAGCTTGCAGGAAAGAACTGTGCATCTTCTCAGACCCATCCACCACAGCTATAGGTGCAGTAGCTTACTTGAAAGTAATTGATGCAGAAAATGTGTGTCATGTTGGATTTGCCATGGGAAAGTCCAAATTAAGCCCTAAACCAGCCCACACGATTCCTCGTTTAGAGTTGTGTGCTGTTGTACTTGTAGTCGAAATGTCTGAGCTAATCACAGATGAACTAGACACTGATTTTGATGCTGTGAAATTCTTCACTGATGACTGAAGACTGTCCTAGGGTACATTTGCAACACCACTAGGAGGTTCTATCTGTATGTCTCCAACAGAGTGAATAGAATCAGGCAATCTACACACCCAGATCAGTGGTTCTATGTATCTACAGAGCAAACCCCTGCAGATTAAGCCACTAGGCCTACTCAAGCAGCATGCCTTCAGAACTCTATATGGTTCTCAGGCCCATCCTTTCTGTACCAACCACAATGTGAGCAGATAGACACTGCTAATGTTTATCCACTCATAGAGCCCGAAGCTGACCCTGAAATCAGATCGGAAATTACAAGTTTCAGTACCAAAGCTTCTGAAGCCACACTCCACTCACATTGTTTTGAGAGATTTTTTTGCTGGAAATATTAGGAAATATTAGTTAAGACTAGAGATGGGACGGGGGATTCGTCGAATCCACGAATCCCTCGAATCTTGCTGGATTCGTGGGATTCGTGGACTCGAATCCCGACGTAATTTACATGATACGAATCCTGGTGGGAGGAACTGGGAGGCGGAGCTGGGGGCCGGTGCGTTCACTGTGCTCCGGCCCCTCCGCTCCAGTACAGTTATAAAATGTGTAATTCTGATTAATAATCATGCTGCCCCCTCTGTCTGTAGTATAACATTCAATGAATCTTACTCACAGGGCTACTGCTATCGTAATGCAGGCCGGCCGGGCAGACGAGCTTTCATTCATAAAGCAGGCGGCGCAGGCAGGTGACGTCAGTCAGTGACGCTGCCGCTCGTCTGCCCGGCCGGCATTACGATAGTAGTAGCCATGTGAGTAAGATTCATTGAATGTTATACTACAGACAGAGGGGGCAGCATGATTATTAATCAGAATTACACATTTAATAACTACTGGAGCGGCAATGGGGGGGGTCTGTGGATGGCACTGTTATGGGGTGGGGGGGTCCTGTGGATGGCACTGTTATGGGGTGGGGGTGTCTGTGGATGGCACTGTTATAGGATGGGGGGGTCTGTGGATGGCACTGTTATGGGGTGGGGGGTCTGTGGATAGCACTGTTATGGGGTGGGGGGGGGTCTGTGGATGGCACTGTTATGGGGTGGGGGGGTCTGTGGATGGCACTGTTATGGGGTGGGGGGGGTCTGTGGATGGCACTGTTATGGGGTGGGGGGGGGGTCTGTGGATGGCACTGTTATGGGGTGGGGGGGTCTGTGGATGGCACTGTTATAGGATGGGGGGTCTGTGGATGGCACTGTTATGGGGTAGGGGGGGTCTGTGGATGGCACTGTTATAGGATGGGGGGGTCTGTGGATGGCACTGTTATAGGATGGGGAGGTCTGTGGATGGCACTGTTATAGGATGGGGGGTCTGTGGATGGCAGTGTTATGGGGTGGGGGGGGGTCTATGGATGGCACTGTTATGGGGTGGGGGGGTCTGTGGATGGCACTGTTATAGGATGGGGGGTCTGTGGATGGCACTGTTATGGGGTAGGGGGGGTCTGTGGATGGCACTGTTATAGGATGGGGGGGGTCTGTGGATGGCACTGTTATAGGATGGGGAGGTCTGTGGATGGCACTGTTATAGGATGGGGGGTCTGTGGATGGCAGTGTTATGGGGTGGGGGTGTCTGTGGATGGCACTGTTATAGGATGGGGGGGTCTGTGGATGGCACTGTTATGGGGTGGGGGGTCTGTGGATAGCACTGTTATGGGGTGGGGGGGGGTCTGTGGATGGCACTGTTATGGGGTGGGGGGGTCTGTGGATGGCACTGTTATGGGGTGGGGGGGGTCTGTGGATGGCACTGTTATGGGGTGGGGGGGGGTCTGTGGATGGCACTGTTATGGGGTGGGGGGGTCTGTGGATGGCACTGTTATAGGATGGGGGGTCTGTGGATGGCACTGTTATGGGGTAGGGGGGGTCTGTGGATGGCACTGTTATAGGATGGGGGGGTCTGTGGATGGCACTGTTATAGGATGGGGAGGTCTGTGGATGGCACTGTTATAGGATGGGGGGTCTGTGGATGGCAGTGTTATGGGGTGGGGGGGGGTCTATGGATGGCACTGTTATGGGGTGGGGGGGTCTGTGGATGGCACTGTTATAGGATGGGGGGGTCTGTGGATGGCACTGTTATGGGGTGGGGGGGTCTGTGGATGGCACTGTTATGGGGTGGGGGGGTCTGTGGATGGCACTGTTATAGGATGGGGGGGTCTGTGGATGGCACTGTTATGGGGTGGGGGGTCTGTGGATAGCACTGTTATGGGGTGGGGGGGGTCTGTGGATGGCACTGTTATGGGGTGGGGGGGGTCTGTGGATGGCACTGTTATGGGGTGGGGGGGGGGGGTCTGTGGATGGCACTGTTATGGGGTGGGGGGGGTCTGTGGATGGCACTGTTATGGGGTGGGGGGGTCTGTGGATGGCACTGTTATGGGGTGGGGGGGGTTTGTGGATGGCACTGTTATAGGATGGGGAGGTCTGTGGATGGCACTGTTATAGGATGGGGGGTCTGTGGATGGCACTGTTATGGGGTGGGGGGTCTGTGGATGGCACTGTTATGGGGTGGGGGGGGGGGTCTGTGGATGGCACTGTTATAGGATGGGGGGTCTGTGGATGGCACTGTTATGGGGTAGGGGGGGGTCTGTGGATGGCACTGTTATAGGATGGGGGGTCTGTGGATGGCAGTGTTATGGGGTGGGGGGGGTCTATGGATGGCACTGTTATGGGGTGGGGGGGTCTGTGGATGGCACTGTTATAGGATGGGGGGGGTCTGTGGATGGCACTGTTATGGGGTGGGGGGGTCTGTGGATGGCACTGTTATGGGGTGGGGGGGTCTGTGGATGGCACTGTTATAGGATGGGGGGGTCTGTGGATGGCACTGTTATGGGGTGGGGGGTCTGTGGATAGCACTGTTATGGGGTGGGGGGGGGTCTGTGGATGGCACTGTTATGGGGTGGGGGGGGTCTGTGGATGGCACTGTTATGGGGTGGGGGGGTCTGTGGATGGCACTGTTATGGGGTGGGGGGGTCTGTGCATGGCACTGTTATGGGGTGGGGGGTCTGTGGATGGCACTGTTATAGGATGGGGAGGTCTGTGGATGGCACTGTTATAGGATGGGGGGTCTGTGGATGGCACTGTTATGGGGTGGGGGGTCTGTGGATGGCACTGTTATGGGGTGGGGGGGGTCTGTGGATGGCACTGTTATGGGGTGGGGGGGTCTGTGGATGGCACTGTTATGGGGTGGGGGGGGGTCTGTGGATGGCACTGTTATAGGATGGGGAGGTCTGTGGATGGCACTGTTATAGGATGGGGGGTCTGTGGATGGCACTGTTATGGGGTGGGGGGTCTGTGGATGGCACTGTTATGGGGTGGGGGGGGGGTCTGTGGATGGCACTGTTATAGGATGGGGGGTCTGTGGATGGCACTGTTATGGGGTAGGGGGGGTCTGTGGATGGCACTGTTATAGGATGGGGGGGTCTGTGGATGGCACTGTTATAGGATGGGGAGGTCTGTGGATGGCACTGTTATAGGATGGTGGGTCTGTGGATGGCAGTGTTATGGGGTGGGGGGGTCTATGGATGGCACTGTTATGGGGTGGGGGGTCTGTGGATGGCACTGTTATAGGATGGGGGGGGGTCTGTGGATGGCACTGTTATGGGGTGGGGGGGCCTGTGGATGGCACTGTTATGGGGTGGGGGGGGTCTGTGGATGGCACTGTTATGGGGTGGGGGGGTCTGTGGATGGCACTGTTATAGGATGGGGGGGTCTGTGGATGGCACTGTTATAGGATGGGGGATCTGTGGATGCCAGGGGGTGAGGTGAGAGGAACTATGAAACTACTGGCACATTGGGGGGAGGCACTATGATACTGGCACATTATGGGGGGAGATGGCACTATGATACAGGCACATTATGGGGGGAGGTGGCACTATGATACTGGCACATTATGGGGGAGATGGCACTATGATACCGGCACATGGGGGGAGGAGAGAGGCACTTGATACTGGCACATGATTAGGGGGGCATCTATGGGGACACTTACTGGCACATTATTGGGTGGCACTGTGGGGCCACTTCTTATTGGCACATTATTGGGGGGCACTATGGGGGCATCTACTGAGGCCACAAAGAAGGGGTATTTTATATGGGGGGCTCTGTGTGGTTTCTAGTATTATCAGGGGTATTATCTGTTTCTGAAGTACAGTATTGGGGAGCACAGCGGCACAGTATTGGGGGTAGTAGGATGATTTGTCCAGAAGATGGGAGGATGATGGAAAAGTAGTAAACTAAGATATTTTTTTTTGTCAAGCTGCAGAGACGAAAAATGGCTGAAAAATGGTGGTCAAAGGAGAAGATGAGGAAAGAGAACATCTACATCAAAGAGACGTCACTGAATGTAAGAGGTATGGGGCTGTATTACCCTGTATGTTCTGTAGTGATAGGAGCAGGGGTCATCGCGGTCATATAGGGTGCGACCATGACTGGGAGGTGGAGGTTCAGACAAACTGACGCGGTTCACACAATTATGTACAGGATTCGAGATTCGATATATTCGAGAACCTTTTCGGATTTGGATCCGGATTCGAAAAAAATTGGATTCGTCCCACCTCTAGTTAAGACCCTAGCCAGACTCATCCATGTCGCTAAAACCTTCCGGAGAGAAACCAATAGCGATCAGGTCAGAAGGTGAGAAGGTTTCCATGAACAGGTCAATCTAGAAGAACTTGCTCAGGCAAAGTCTGTTATAATTTCTGTTCAAAACAAACATTTCCAGAAGGAAATTGACTGCATCAAAAAAAAAAAGACATTCCAAAAACAAAGCCGTCTTAGGAGGCTTAGCCCCTTTTTAGACAAGAATGGGTTGTTGAGAGTAGGTGGACGCTTGTCTCTTGCTGAACTTTCAGAGGAAGAGAAACAGCCTGTCATTATACCTTATGATCACCACATTGCGACACTGCTTGTTAGGTACTATCATGAACAAGTAGTTCACCAAGGGCGACACATCACAGAGGGTGCAATTAGATCCGCAGGTTTCTGCATTCTTGGTGGCAAACGCTTGGTATCAGCTGTTATACACAAATGTGTCATCTGTTGCAAGCTGGAGGAAGATTACAAAGTCAAAAGATGGCAGAGCTACCAGAGGACAGAGTAATTGCTCAACCACCTTTCACCAATGTGGGCTTAGATGTATTTGGTCCGTGGTCTGTTTTAACCCGTCGCACTAGAGGAGGCAGCGCAGACAGTAAACGATGGGCAGTCCTTTTCACTTGTTTGTCCACCCGAGCTGTACACATAGAGCTACTTGAAACCATGTCAACATCAAGCTTTATTAATGCCTTGAGGAGATTCTTCTCAATTCGTGGCCCAGCAAAACTTCTCCGTTCTGACAGAGGAACAAACTTTGTGGGAGCCTGCAAAGAACTTAACATTTGTGCCAGCGAATCACAATTGCAAGACTTTCTCCAAGACAGAGGATGTACATGGGTCTTTAATCCTCCACACTCCTAACACATGGGTGGTGTCTGAGAGAGACTTATAGGTATTGCCATGCGAATCTTGGACGCTATGTAGCTACAAACCAAAACTGCTTACTTGACCCATGAGACTTTAAGCACCTTTATGGCAGAGGTTACAGCTATTATGAATGTCAGGCCTATTGTTCCTGTGTCCTCAGACCCAGATACACCTATGGTCCTTACCCCAGCAATGCTCTTGAGTCAAAAGGTGAACTCTTTGTCTGCTCCATCTGGAACCATAAGTACAACACAAGTTCATGCGAAACAATGGAAGCATGTACAATGCTTTGCAGACACCTTTTGGAAAAGATGGAAGAGCGAGTATCTGTCAAATCTGCAACACCGTAGGAAATGTACTGAGGATTGCCCAAATGTAAAAGTGGGTGTGTTGTTCTGTTGAAGGAGAGCCAAGAGGGCAGGAACAAGTGGCCCGTTGGACTTATTGTCAATGCTCTACCAAGCAGGGATGGCAAGGTTAGAAAAGTGGAGGTCAAGATTGTAAAAAATGAGACCGCCAGAATTCATCTCAGACCTATAACTGACATTATAGTTTTGATCTCAGACTAGCTAGGATTCTATTTTCCTGTTTATATGTTGTTTTTTCTGCATAGCAGTAGTTATTTAGGTAGTGACATAATAAATGATGCCAGACAGGGAGTGTTCTGCCCATTTTGTTCATGGTAAATGTGTGCTATGTGCTGTTACAGATTATACTGCTATGTTAGTTTGACGTTTCTGCCTTCTAGTGGTCAGAGTTAGGTATTATTTTGCCAGAGCTTGACAGGAAGTGGTATTTTTCTTAGAGTGAGAGGCAGTAACCTTTAACCTGGAACTGTATTTCCTCCATTTTATGACTGCTCCTGGATCTAGCAGGGTTGTGTCTAAACTCCAGACACCAAACGGACCTGGTCCT